>NC_051438.1:28670324-28685577 GCF_001649575.2 Kryptolebias marmoratus | reverse complement strand
AGTGAAGTATTGGTCCAGGTGGAGTGAAGTATTGGTCCAGGTGGAGTGAAGGATTGGTCCAGGTGGAGTGAAGTATTGGTCCAGGTGGAGTGAAGTATTGGTCCAGGTGGAGTGAAGTATTGGTCCAGGTGGAGTGAAGACTTTTTAGAGAGTTTTGGGACATCATTATAATAGTCCTTAAAAGTGATAAATGCATGCATGTCAAGCTGACCACAACTGAGAAAAGGCCCCATTTAGAAGTGAATTTTCTGTTAAAATCAATATCTAGAGAGAAGCGGAAGTTTGTCTGAATGCCAGTCTAAATTACATCCGAGCTGGCTGTCAGCTCAGTTTCGCAGCAGTTAAAGTGGCACACACACACACCCACGTACGCACACACACACTCCTTTCCAATTTTTCTAATACACATTAACCTGTTTTTAGCACAACTGGAATGTAAAGTTAATACTGCGCAGTGGCAGTGGCTCTCGGTGGGTTTAATTAGTGCTGTTTGAATATTCTGTAAGGCCAGTCAGTTCTGGCACAAACTGAAGCTCCAAAACACAACAAAACAACCACAACTAAGGTGACAAGAGACAGACTTTGTTATGTCTCTGTGGTTGTTTGTGCTGGCCTCTGCTGGCGTTTTGGCTTTCTGGAATTCCAGCTCTGATTGAGCGAAAACATGGTTGGTTTACACAAAGCCACATCACAAAAATCAACCAGGTTTGGGTTTATGTGTGGGTTCTGTTAACAGGAAGGCAATCATTAGAGATTTTACCGTACACTGTATGGCAATATTTCAGCTATCAAACAAGTTGCACTTTTCAAATTTCACATTAAATTCTCTAAGTGTAAATTATTCTGTATAATAATACATACAAACATCAGAGAAACTGGAGTTATTTGAGGGTTCCCATGGAAGGAACAATAGTGCTGTTTCACATTTGGTTTGTAGCTTTGAAGTTACATTTTTTAATCTTTATTATCCCCTAGGTGCACTTTCTTTCATTCCAAAACAAAACAAAAAAAGCCTTTATACAAGACAAATCTCCACATTGTTCATTAAGAAGTCTAACTGCTGCAGGAATAAGTGAATTTTTTTAGTCTGTCTATTCTTCATCTTGACGAATGCAACCTGAAAAGCATCCTATCTCTCACTATGGAGGATCTGCTCGGACCTTAGTGTGTAACAAATAAATCATAATAAGCATAAACATAAACAATAATAATAATAATAAAAGATTTTCTGCTTGTCACTCTTAGAGTTCTGTAGCTAGTTCTGGACCCTTAATTTCACTGTAGTAGCTGAGAGTCATTGACAAGAGATGTGGATTCTGGGACCAACTAATTGCACAAGATTGATTTTCAAAACTTTTAACCTTTGGAGTCAACTTTGTCTGTCTGTAAGCAAAATATCTCACAAACCACTGATCAAATATTAAAAAAACTCTCAGAAAGTAATCTTTGCATGTACAGCAACAGTCATCCAAATTCAAGATGGATACCACAGGTAATCAAAGTTATCCAACACAAAAACTGCTATAATGCAGTCAAACTTACAGATATTGAGCTAAACTTGGTGTGGTAGTAGCTGAGAATTGTAGTTTAAAAACTATATTATGTTAATGATTCTGAAATAGAATTTTATATTTGTGGAACATGATTGTTATATCATATTATGACTGATTGTAAAGAACATCTCATGTTTGTGAATCCAAAGGTATTATGACTACTTACAAATAAGATTGTTAAATTTTAGTCTGAGCACTAACACATCTCACAAGATCTCACAGAATTCAATGATATTTATATAACAAGGCTGCTTTTCACCATGAGATGAATTTAGCTTAAAACTCTGGCATGAAAGGCAGCAGGCAATTTGCATTTCTTCACAGAATGCTAGTCTTTTCATTTGATTCTGTTTTTTGTCAGATTGAGGAAAGACGCCGAAGCAGCAACTCCACCTCCTGTGTCTTCATGGTCAACAAGCCATACGCCCTCACTTGCTCTGTGGTGGCCTTCTACATCCCCCTGGTCCTCATGGTGCTGGCTTACCAGAGGATCTACATCACGGCTCGAGCGCACGCCCTACAGATCAGCATGTTGCAGCGGGCCGGTGGGGCCGGGGCCAGCACTCCTGGTACTTCAGGTGCCAGTACAGGAGTGGGTGCTGGTGCAGACTCTGCTGACCATCAACGCAATCACCGCATGCGAACAGAAACAAAGGCAGCAAAGACACTATGCATCATTATGGGATGTTTCTGCCTCTGTTGGGCACCATTCTTTGTCACCAATGTGGTGGACCCATTTATAGACTACTCAGTGCCCGAACAGCTGTGGACCGCCTGCCTGTGGCTGGGTTACATAAACTCCATGCTGAACCCCATCCTCTACGCCTTCCTCAACAAATCCTTCCGCCGTGCCTTCCTCATCATCCTGTGTTGTGGGAGGAAGAGGTACCGCAGGCCGTCCATCATGGCACCAAGCACTACCTGTACAGCCACCCAGATCAACGGTTCCACACACGTACTCAAGTAAGTTCTTTAAATCACTTATTTACTCTGCAGCGGCGGCGTTTTGTCTCCAGCTGCTGAAACTGATGAGAAGAAGTTTTGAGACTTAATTTTCTCTGCAGGGTGTTAGTTTTTGTTATTAGATCATAAAGGCCATATGCTGTCTTTAAAAAGCACAGTTGGAGGTGCAGTTTAAGCTACAGTTTACTTCTATCTTAATAACAAACTAAACAGCATACAATATAAAATTTCATGGCAGTTTTAAGCCAAATGTCACAGTTTTTCAACAGTAAGTTAAATGAGCAGAATAAGCACACTATAACTCATGAATTTGCATTTTTTAACATTAATTAGAGTATATTTTATTTTCTCTTCCACCGAACGAACTATTATCTGTTCAGATGTGCAGAGAAATATTTCCTTGTACATCAGTAAAGTCAGGTAATAGTAACTTTTCCTCAGTATGTTTTCAGACTGTTGTTCAGAATATCAGAAAGCAGAAAAGCACATTTGTCTGATGTTTGATCTCAGTACAGATATCACTGTAGGTGTGTTCTTGTAAATGTACATCTCGTAGTACCGTGACAATCAGGACTGTGTGAGACAAAAGAGACTTTTTCAGGTGTGAGGCAGAGATGACTTTATTTCTATAAATACCTCTCATAGCCCCCTATTATAACCAAAATTATTTTAGTTTGAATGTGTCTTGAAACACTTCATACTGAAGGATCTAAAATGTTTATCTTATATTTGTACAAAATGTGCAAACTTTGTTTTGGGTTCAGCAGCATTCCGTTGCTCATAATGACACAACAAGCAAAATATTTCTCAGCTAGACCTCATAGGTCAGGTGGGATACACTGTAATGTTTTAAACATCATCCTCCTGCTGAATGTCACCACACATCTATTAATAATGGAAAATGAGCAATATTTTTTTTTCTCGCTGATCTGAGAACCATGTGAGATGATTTTAGATTCCTGCAGTAATATGACAGCAACATATGGGCCAAATTGGTGCTGACTGCTAGAGACATTATTGAGGTAGGCGTAATTGAAAACAATCACTGAATGTGTTTATAATGGCTCCGAAGTTCCAGTCAATTAATGTCCGTTCTGTTGAAATTACGTTTAAAGTTTTCATCCCCTTCTGACATTTGTGAACCACATCCAGAGAGCTAATACTTACCACATGATAGAGCCAATAATGTCAGCTTTTCCATGTGGTAATCATCTTCTTTTATTTAAAAAAATATACATAAATTGATAGTTGCTAAACAGTTTTTGTGCTGACTGTTGGTGTATGCCTGAATATATATAAATATATATAATAAAAAGCACTGGATGACTGTGAATATATTAATAACTTGGTACATGTTTTCAACATCTTAATGAGTAAGCAGGGGTCAAGCTTATGTTCCTGTTTTTAAAAATCATAGGATAAATAAATTTATAGCTTAGCCTCGTGAACTGCAAAGCTGTTTGCAGCAAATGTGCGGAAGATGCTTTCGATTATCAGTATCCCACCTCAGATAGCTTTCCATCATGTTTTGTTTGTTTGTTTTTTTAGCAAACAAACTCTGTTGTTGTGTACGCTCAAAGTCAGTTTGATTCAGTGAATGTTATCACTCATCCAGAGGAAATATTCATTTATAATTTTGTGTTTTTGTGCAGGACCTGAGTTGTAATAGAAGCTATTTTCTTGCAAATGTTCTCAGCGTACCGCTCGCTGTGCTACTGATACGAACTCTACAGTCCAATGACAACTGTGGGCTGGAAACCAGCCAATAAAGTCTAATATCCCCTGAAAGCTTGAACCCGAACAACTGGCTGTTCAAACATTTAACAAGATTCTGTTTGGCCTAATTTACAGCCCACAGTGGCATCCTGAGGTTTTGGCACCACATATTAGTTTTTGTGTCTCCAGATTTAAAAACACATAAAAGAAAGCTCGTTTTCCAAAAGTAATAACATTAAAAAGGATGTATTTGATATTTTGGGACCCCTGCCTGGTCAGTACTCAATGTTTAACTATGCTTAACAGCCCACTTTGGTGATTATCACAGCTTGTCACCACTTTCTGTAGTTAGCACAGCTTTTAGGAGTTGCTTTAGTTTTTAAAAGCCCCGTAGTGGAATAAGGATAAGACACGGATAAAGGCAGAGGATGAGACAAAGCCATAAACATTCTGGCAGAAACCACAATAAATAAATAAATAAATAAATAAATAAACCGTGGCAACATTTATTGAATGAACTAATGACAGGTAAACAACAGTGTACAGCAATAAGCAACAACACAGGAGCGAGAAGACTAATACAAAAATACAAAACATTAAACCAAGACAACCTGAACTAAGCAATCCCACAGAAAACACGGATCGTGACGTCAACATCCCTGATGCTCTGAGCGAATGTCACTTTTCTGAAGAAAACACGGAAAAGTGAAGAAATGATGACACTTTTTCATGTGCGTTGAAATACAGAGTCACAGGTGGGGGGTCCAGCCAGGGGGCGGTCATGAAATCAGAACAAAACACAACTCCTTCTTCACAGACACACACTTCCTTTCCACTGAGGAGTTTTTAGATTGGACCTTCTTTTATGTAAGCTTTAAGCCACGCTCTGTTACAGCCTGTCAGACTCAGAGCTTTTAAAATGCCAGGAGTGTGTCAGTGGGACCAAAATTGAATTTTAGGTTCATCAAGAGTGAGGCACAAGGTGACATTAATTCGTGTCTGACTCACAATGCCATGATTCATCTCCCCTGCTGCGTTCTGTTATCAGTCAGAGGAAGTGATGGCTAAAAAAAAAACCTCTCATTCACCTTCTGGAAGTCAGATCTCTCTCAAACACAGTGACCCATTGAGATGCTAATCAAAAAGCTGATTTCAAATGTGACGCATTTCATTGGGTAAACAACCACCTGACCGCCGCTCAGGTGGACCAACTAACCCACATGTTGCTCATTCAGTCTGAGCAGACAGAAGTTTGTTCCTGTTTGACCCTCTGTGAACTCTTCTTCAGAGTGAATATTAATGCTCAGAAAGGTCATGACTAAAAAGAAGAACACACTCACTGGCAAACTCAGTAGAGTGGTGAAGAGGAGGCCTCTTGGTCTTTTTTGACAACTTACGATGAAGATGGAGATAGGAGGCAAAATAAGATGCCTGCATATGAATAAAAAACAGACATAAACAGTAAGAATTTTAAATAGATTCAGATCAGTGAGGCTTGCAGGCCACAAAAACAAACAGAATATCTGAAGTTGTACTTTTTAAAGAAAATAAACAGTTGATTAAAAACTTCTATCATATCAGATATTGAGGGGCAGCCATTTCTGGACTGAGCACAGTAGGAGTGTTAACAAAAACACAAAAAATGGGGCTTTGTGCAAAATTTAAAAACACTCCAAAGCAGCAGATGTGTTTTAACTCTCTTTCAGTAACTTAGCAATGATCAGCAAGATGAATTTTCTGTATTATAGATAATAAAACATGTTACCCTCTGTTTGAGCCGCATGATCTGGTTGAAACAAACTTTTGGTGTTTGTTGCTGTTATTACCAACACTACTACAATTCTTTTCTGAAACAGTAGATGTCACTAATAAGAAAACTCTTTCAAATTATTTATTTTTTAAAAAGGGACATGGTGCATTTAATCAACAGCCAAACAAGTCAAATGTAAAATGTTCCTGAGTTTGCAAAGGGATCATTTATTCAGCAAGAATGATTCTAGAAAAAGAGTTCTACAGGAGATTCATGCTTCATACACAAACACAACAACCATTTTAAGGTAGATGCATGAAGGAACAAATCTGCTTGCAGAGTAATTTAATAATGAAATGGATCAGATTTTATTGGTGCAAAGATGCAATAAACCGAGTCAGGATTTAATTCCAAAACTGCATCGGCACACGGCATCTTTCCCAATCCAATCAAGTCGGGCACATATGTGAAGTTCCTCTCCACATCCCTCATGTACACAATCATGGTCGCAGCCGTTTGTTGGTTTGGTTGCTTGTTTTTACATGAATCCTGATTAGTAAATCTGTATGAGCAGCCTTTTTGAAAGATGTTGCCACAAATAATTCTAAGATGATTCAGTGTTTCTTCTGCTAAAAGAGATAAGACAGGAGTTTAAAAGTTTCCTTTCTCTGCATTCAAAAAATTCAGCCAGCTGTTAGATTCACCACCACGGTGGTATTTCTGGCTCATTTCATGCAGTTTTGAACCTTCTTGAGATAAAAAAATAAATTAGATCTCATTCTGAGATGTTTGTTCAGTAATTTATGAACGATATGCGAGGCAGACAAAGATATTGTTTGGTATGAGAGGAGAGAACCTTAGTTTGCATCTTTCATTCCCAGAAGTGCTTTTAGTGAATTTGCTAAATATAAGTCAACAAATATTCTGCAATCCTGCAAAATCCTCTGTGAAATACTTGTTAATGATGATGAATCAGACACTTAAAGCCGCCTCATAATACCTATATTTTTTCGAGGCGTATGAAAACACTTGAATTTAAAGACTCACCCACACAGTAACTCTATGCCTGCTAAGTATTTATGCTCTCACTGGAGTCATTTATCTGAGGAGTGTCAAGAGAACAAACCGCATCAAGGAGCGTTCTTCACCGTTAGAGGTGAAGTGAGAAAAGGAGGAAAGAGGTGAGCATCTGTAAAAAAAAGATAAGATTAAAAATGATGAGAACAAGACAAGGAACAAGGGGGTGCATTAGACAAAAGATATGGGAGGAAAAACGGTTCAGAAAAAAGAGGAATGTAACATAGTTAAAAAATAAGGGCCTACGGGAAAGGAAGGGAAGTGATTTGTAGTGGGGTAGGAATAGATAAATGATTATAAAAGAGGAGAAGGAATGAAAACGAAGGAAAAAACAGCAACATATTAAAAGAAAATGACAGAGCTATGGCAAAAAAAGGCGGATTGAAATGCAAAAACGGTAAAGGAGAAGTAAAACAAGGTGACCTGACTGCGACAACGACATTATAAGGTAGCTGGTTAAAGTGGAGGTAAGAAAAAATGATGTAAAAGTCAAGCAGAGTGGAAAAGAAAGAGGAGGTAGGAAGACAAAAAGGAGATAAATGTCTGCAAAAAGAAGAAAAGGGAGAATATAATTCATCCGAACAGAAGGACAGGAAATGAGGCAGAAAGCGTGTGGAATATCTAAAATGTTCCTAACTTTCTGTTTGTGTTGGTTCTCTCCATCTGCTGCTCTATCAGTGACAGGCAGCATGAATAATGCCCGACGCTTTTAAAGCCTCTGTGTAATCACCAGTTTCCATTATTTGTGACACAGTAAGGTAATATTTGTGAGCTTACGCTTCCTGCAGAGAGATGAAATGTTTAACTGGCGGTCTGCTGCTGACGCTTCTGTTTCAGCCGCTCGGAGGTGGTTAAACACACAGCCGTAAAGTGTCCCTGACTGATCCAACAATAACTTTAGAAAGAGTGGAATCTTGGATTTATACTCACTGTTTTTGCAGGGAATATATAAATCATGAAGGTAGCTGAGATATTTTTCAATATTTTTGGCATACTGCTACAAGACTCAAACCTGTTTATGTCTTTGATTTTGTGATCCCAGCCAGCCCTGAAGTAGAATCTGCTTCAGGCTAAACTCCTTCTGCTAATATCTTCTGATATAGTTACTTTTTGTTTAACAAATAATTTCAACAAGTAATTTCACTTTAAATAAGTAAAATTTGAACAACTATCACACTTGTGGGCCCCCTGTTGGTGTGGGGGCTCTCTTAGACCTCAGACTAACTTTGATCTAAGTTTTCTCAGTTTAGGAAACGAGGCTTCTTCAGTTTGTGGTCGTTATTTCAAAATATTCTTTGTGTCAAGGGCCGAGGAGAACGAGGTGAACCCCGAAGTACAGACTTCTTTAAGTGAAAACAAAAATTTATTCTTAAACAAAAGGCTGACGTGGCCGCAAAAATCCAAGAACCAAACAAAAACAAAACGGCAAGGCAAGGCGAGAGACACGGGACTAGAGACAATGAATAATCGACATATCAGGGACAATGAACCAGCGAGGGAATGGAGAAAGTGACCGGGTTTTAAAGACAGAGGAATAATTATGAGAAGTGGACGTGGCAAGTAAACAAGTGCAGACAAAGACACAAAGAAAAAACAACAAAAACCCATATTCTGACACTGTGGCTGAAGAACTTTAGAATTACTTCATGTATTGTTAATAAATTTAACAAATGCACATTTTATCTGTTTGTCTTTTTAACCTTGACATGAAAATGTAATAATATGGGTCCGTATAAGTGGAAATCAGCGTGGCTAGCAGCTCTGCGGGGTTTGGGGGGGACTTCCAGTGATAATTTGTTCGGCTGCAAACGGTTTAAAGGAAAGTGAAGAAAATTTGTCACTTTCCTTCTTCCTGATGGGACCTCCTTGGTGTTGCTGCCCGGCAGCTTCCTCCTCATGTGCTGGGAGTTTGTTTTTCACTGCATGAGAAAACAGATGTGGGGCTTGACAGCATGTCAAACATGTAAACTGTCTGAATGTCATGTAATGGCCCATTATATCCGTCCATCCATTCCTTTTCTACACCCACCTATTCAGGGCTGCACCCAGTGAAAAAATTACAAATTCCATAAAAAGCCATCAAAACTTCTTGGTTTGAGATCACAGCACCAACCCCTGCTCCATCAGGCTCCATCAGGCTCCATCTTGATGATTTATTCACATTTTGAAACAAATGGGTCTTTTTTTATTCCTTTTCTGTAATCTGTATTATTCAGAACAAAAAATATCACATAAAGAAATCCAGTCTAAAGCCTGAAATATATTTACAATTATTTATTTTATTATTTTTGATACTAGTATTGTTGTCAAAGAAGATTTAAAGTATTTTGCTCTTTATGGAAGCACAATAACAAGACAAAATAAATTAGTTTTTTAAAACCTATTAAAGATATAATTCAACCGGAACAATTTTAATTGGTTTATTGTTTCCCTCAGTTCCACTTGCATTCAGTTTTTTTTCATCATTTAGTTTTTCTGACTTCTTACTTTAAATAATCCAATTCTTCTAATTACACAAGTACTTTTTACCAAACAGTAATGAAGGTTAGACATCAGACGTTAAAGAAAATTGATTAATTGTGGAAACATTTATGGCCTAAATGATCAATTGGATGCAACCTTCAGGTACATAAATAAAACCCCATAACGTATTTGGTTTTGATTTTATCTTATATTTTATCTTTAGTCTCCCTAAAAGCCTAAAAAGGGATTTTTTTTCAAAGTGGGGAATAAAATGCAATATAAAAAAATACCTGAAAAACATTTTCTACGTGTTTTGAGTGTGGTATTCAAATCTAAAAGTAGCTTGAGTGCACATCTTTTTTTAATTTCCAACTATTCTAGGACATACATACAAAACAAACCATTTGATCGTCACAAAAAATGAGATGTCTCTTTTGCAACACACACCCATCTAAAAAAAACTTCTCCTCTAAACCTTAATTAGGTTTTAAATGGATTCAATTAGGCACTTGTGCATTTTTAAATTGAATATAATCCAGTTGATCTAAATACTTTATCTCATTCTTTTAATGGAAGGATTTCTTTTTATGTGACAAATGGATTTGATTGATGCAGCTGCGCATATTACAAACATTTCATAAAACAGCTTCTTCAGACAAATGTGTCAGACTTATCTAAATAAAGAGATGATTATATCTGATTAGCAAGAGGCTTTCTGTGGCGCATGACTGCAAAAAACCCAGATTTCAGAAAAGTGCCTTTAATTAAATTCACATCAGTGAAATAGAGTTAGGTTCGAGTTTGCCTGCAGCAGAATTTCTTTGTTTTTTTTTCTTGATGTTTAACCAAAATAAATCAAAGCTTATTTTTTGACTGTTGTGTTGTGCATTTGATTGGGCAGCTAAACAGACCTGTGTCTTGTTATATTAATATATATATATAGGGGAGACCGGGTATGGTTGTAACATAGGGAGAGTTGTAACACCACCAGTTCCACCAATCAGGGATAAGATAGGAGTTACATGATCATTTCAGTGTTTACCCGCTTCCTCCCCAATCCCATATTGTGATTGTCAAGGCTGTAAACAGGCACATGCAGATACTAAGGAGAAAAAACGGAATTTGAGGTAAGAAAGTAAATTTTTTGACCATGACTATATTTTGTTTAGTACTTATACTGTTGCAGATAAAACCATATGACTTACATTAGATGAAAATGTAATTTCTCAGGCAAAATGTGATGCATTTTCCTGTGCTAATTTCAAACCGCTATGCTACTACAGCTAGCTAAACATGGCAGACAGGNTACATACAACTAAGAACATTTTGATTTTAATAATTTTACAGAATGCCAAGGCAGTGGATACGAAAGACTGATAGGCGTGTGCCTGCAGATGTTTTAAAAAAGGCATCTGATGAGGTCATAAAGAAGAGCAAGTCAGTCAGATCAGTTGCGAAGGCGCATGGGATCTGCCATGTAACACTGAGCAGATACTGCAAATCACTGCAGAAGCTGAGAGAACAGGGGTCCAGTGATCTTCCCAGTGTAGGTTATGAGGTGCAGGAGGAAGTATTGGCTGACTATTTGACTCAGGCAGCAGACCTGTATTATGGCCTGACTCCAAGTGAGGTAAGCATATGACAGGTTAGTCACTGGAGACAAGAGAAGAATTGAATACCAGCGTAGGTGTTTTCTATTCCTCTTTCTTTTTGGTCAGAAAATTTGCATATCGACTGGCAGTAACATATAATATCAAACACCCACAAACATGGGATGAGAAGCAGATGGCAGGGCCTGACTGGTTCACATTATTTATGAAGCGGAACCCTAGCCTGTCAATAAGGAGTCCTGAGGCAACCAGCCTTACACGGGCCACAAGTTTTAACCGCCAAAATGTGGAACGTTTCTTCAACAGCCTTGGACAGGTCATTGAGAGATACAACTTCGACAGGAGCGATATATGGAATGTAGATGAAACTGGCGTAACAACAGTTCAATCACCAGACCGTGTTGTTGCTCGTCGTGGTGTCAAGCAGGTGGGTGCGATGACATCAGGTAAGAGAGGTGTGCTCGTGTCAGTAGCATGCGCTGTGCAAGCGCTGGGAAATGCAATTCCTCCCTTCTTTGTATTCCCCCGTAAAGGTTACAAGGAACTCTTCATTCAGAGTGGGCCAACAGAGAGTGCAGGAAGTGGTAATGCCTCAGGATGGATGCAAGAGGAAGACTTCCTCTTATTCCTTGCTCATTTTGCAAAACACACAAAGGTCAGCCCAGAGAAGAAGGTTTTACTTTTGCTGGATAATCACTGTTCACATATATCTGTTAAAGCTATTGATTTCTGCAAAGAAAAGGGAATAGTGCTACTTACCTTCCCCCCCACTGTAGCCATAAACTTCAGCCACTGGACCGCAGTGTCTACGGCCCATTTAAGAAAATGGTGAACGCTGCAAGTGATGCCTGGATGTTCTTGTATTGTTCTTTTAATTCACTAAACCTCTTTTTGAAGCATATCACATGGTGTGGCCTCTGTTTTTGCTTCTTTTGTCTAATTGTTACAACTTACCCCAGCAGGTGTTACAACCTACCCCGGTAGCGGGGTAGGTTGTAACAAAGGAACACCGTGTATTTGACATGAACTCATGAGGTCTGTGATATTCTTGCAGAGGTTTGAATTGGTGCCATTTGTAGTAAACAAATGTGGGTATTTTGTATAAAAGTTTGAGAACTCTAGCTTAAAAATTCTGTGAGTTAAAGGTGCTGGAGCAAAAAGTGTTACAACCATACCCGGTCTCCCCTATATATATATATATATATATATATATATATATATATATATATATATATATATATATTAATAACTCCTCCCTTCTGTGTAAACCTATCAGGACTCTTTCATTCATAACGTCAAATTTTACCATCAACATTATTTTTTTTTCACTCTTTTAAGCAGCGTTTGATCACAGCTGGGTGATAAAATCCTAACAGAAGCTTTATTTTAAGACTTAACTTTTTGCACTCATTAAAAACTTTCAGTTCTGATGTTTTCTGATGGCGTTATTACATCAGTTAACTGAGGTTAAATGAGGACAGCAGACAAATATCAGAGCAGTGAGGCTCAGCAGCTTCAGCTGTGTCAATACAGTTGTTGCAAAAATAGTTTCTTTACTTTAGTAAGACTCCAAATTTTATTTAAACAACTGATACAAGTTAGAAATATCTAATAACTTCTGCGAAGAAATGAATAAAAATAATAAGACCAGCAGAATGTAGTGAAGCTAAAATCGCTTATGTTAACAAGATGTTAAATGGGAGTACACAAAATGTGTATTAGAGACAAAATACCAAATAGAAAAAGAAATGTACTTGTAAAGTATGTTGTCGTTAATTTTAATCTGTGTGACCTAAACTTTCAGCTCCTTGTTTGCTCAACACTGGTGAGACTTGTGTGAATGTGGAAGAAGCTGATGATGCAGCTGAAACTCAAGTGGTTTTAGCAAAGGTTCTGCCCAGGATTAAAGCACAAACTCTTTCAATGAAGTCAAGTTAATTGATTGTATATTACGTTCCTGAAACTGAGCATTAAAATATCTGTGGGGGGTTTTGAGGCTGGATTTCCCCTGGCAGGACAAAAACCAGCTTCTCTTCATTATTCACTCATTTGCCTCCAGTTGGGATTGCCTTCAGCCAAAAAATAAATAAAAAGTTGCTGCCACTCAGCCTCCTGGAGTTCAGTTTGTTGTGTAAACTGAAGGAGAGTCATAATAAAGGGTCAGACAATGATAAATATTCAAAGATACAATGCATACAGACCATATTGTGTGAAATTGTCTGCACAAACATTACCTGTCTGCATCACTTTCAGTAGAAACGCATGAACTAAAATCAGCACACACTCGGGTCCATGCACGCATGGAACTGCATTACCGTTAAGAAAACACTCCCATCTTTTGACAAAAGTGTTTCTTTCATCAAGATTGTCAAATAAGGACCAGCTGTGAGGAAGCAAAAGACAAACTGAAACAAAGAATTTTAAATAACTCGATGCAAAGAAACGGTAAACTATGACACAATGCCACATCTTCATTTTCTGTTCCTTATCTGTTTCTGCTCTCATGCCGTGCATTCATTTGACAGCTTATTTCCAAAAGTATTCAGAAAGCGCCTGTGCATTTGTGTTATAATAGACTTGAAGCAGTACTGCAGACGCTACTTATCTCTCTTGTTAATGTCTTATGTCAGCTTGTTGATAGTGGCACCCACTTCTGCAGGATGAAACAGAAAAAGATAACAGGTGTTTCTCATCTGCAGGAAGGGAAGAAATGGATCGTGTCTATTTTTGAATTTCCTCTCCTATTTTCTTTCTGCGTTACTCTTTACATCTGCATTTCTGTGTGTCTGTGCTTGCATTTGTTTCTGTTTGTCAAGACTGCATTGTCTGTCGGATGTAAACAAACCCAAACAAAGAATCCTAACAGGAAATGTTGTCTTCAGATTGTTGGGTTAAACACCATTTCAGTGCCGTCAGCTGCATTTGGCCACAAACTCGCAACAAATAAAGCATCTAACATGCCTCACATGCTCTCAACCAAATGCTATAGTATAGACAGTACTTATTAAAATGAAAGATAGTCATTTAAAAAAATATTTATATATTTTTTTCTCTTCTGAAAATTGAAGCTGAGTTGTTTGACCCAACAACAACTAAATCCGAGCCAATACAGACCCCAAAAATGATACATTTTTCTAATTAAATCCCACTTTTGGATAAAGTTACATGATCCAGATTTGCTTTAATTTGATCATGTTTTGTTTTTTGTTTTTTTGGTGTTTGGTCAAAGACTTGGTTTGGAAAACATAATCCCTTAAACCACCACTTGGCGTTTGTTTAAACTAGAATGGAAAATAATGAAAATATTGTGGATGCACAAATGTTCATCAAGATTAATTCAACTAAAGCTCCTAGTTCATCGTTTTCAAACAGAAGAAATGTCAAAGGAACCTCGGTCTGCAGCCTCTGACAGAACGAGTCACTCGGAGTCACTGATTATAGGTCGTATGTTGCCATAGCAACCAGAGTCACTTGGTACAAACTACAATTACTGTTTGAACCACAGTATTATGATGCAAAAGACTTTACTGAGGAAAATTGATCTTTCTGAGATGTTATATAACAGCACATTTGTCCTCAGGAATAATCTACCGTTGAGTGGCCAATAGAAATCAATCTTGTGTTAAAGTAAAAACCTACCTGTTGGTTAGAAATGTACCTTATCGCCTTTAAAACTTCTGTGGGATGGAAAATGGAAGGAAAGATTTAATGCACAGAATTTACAAAAGGAAAATTAAAAATATATTGCTTGAAACAGTTTGTTTTAAATTACCAAGGCTACTCATTTATTGATGGCAGTTTTAATTTGCATTTTTGCAAACAGTAGTTTTATTTAAATAAAGTAAAACAACTTATTTTATAGACATGACTGTAACTTTCCTGCCTACAGCTGACCAAATATCTGAATATTCAAAGTAAAGTGAAAATATCTTTGGAATTTAAACATTTAAAATACTTACACCCCTTCCATCTTAAAAAAACATCCATCCATCCATCCATCCATCCATCCCTCCCTCCGTCCATCCATCCATCCATCCATCCATCCATCCATCCATCCATCCATCAATCCATCCTTCCCTACCTCCATCCATCCATCCATCCATCCATCCATCCATCCCTCC
>NC_051438.1:28666615-28668354 GCF_001649575.2 Kryptolebias marmoratus | reverse complement strand
TCCATCCCTCCCTACCTCCATCCATCCATCCATCCTTCCCTACCTCCATCCATCCATCCATCCATCCATCCATCCATCCATCCATCCATCCATCCATCCATCCATCCATCCATCCACTACTCTGTTGGGGTTTTTTTCTTTAGTTTTCTTTGCTGCTGTTCAATAAAAGATCAAGATTCGTCAAGAATAGCTGCAACTATTAATAAGTTCCCAGACCTTCACATCAACATTGCTTTAATAAAAATAAGCTCATAGTTTGGCAGTGGACCTGCTTGTTGTATGAAATTTCTGATGAAGAACTGTTGGTAGGTAAGTTTTTAAAGCATCAGTTTAGAATAATGTACTTATAGTTATTATTTCTTCTTCAGACTCCCTGGGAGATATGATTAAAAACTAAGCGTGCACGCTCAGAGAGCTCGACTTGCCTGTGATGTGATGGGTCGTCTGAGTGTAAACTAACCTTGTTTTTCCTCTCTCTTCCCCTCCCTTTCTCCTAATTTTTCCTCTTTAATAACACATTTTATTCCTCCTTCCATCCCTTCCTTTGCTTTACTAAACATCTTTGTGTTACCGTCTATTCCTTTGAGATTTTTTCTTCAACTGCTTTGTGTTACTCTGCATATTTTATTGAATTTCCTGGCTTCTATTGGATCAATTTATTTTTGATTGTTTTGTTTTTTTTCTTTTCTTTACTTTATATTGTTACATCATCTGTCTTTTCTTTTTTTCTTCTGCAATTCACTTCATCCAATCTTTTCTTTACACTCGTTATGCATTTATTTTATAATTTTCTTCATTACGTTGTTGTTTTTCCTCATTTATTTTACTTTACTATATTTTTTTCTCCTTGATGTGATTTTATCCCACAATGTTGTTCCTGCTCCTTTTTCTTTTTACTTTCCATTTTAATTTGTTTTTTTCTGTCCATCGTGACTGCACTTAAACCTTTTATTTTCACTTTGTTTTTTGTTTGTTTTTTTGTTCCTCCTCCTCCTCGACCCTTCCTCCTTTCCCTGCTGTCTCTCCAGTGGCTGCTCCTCTGCCTCCAAGCTGCTGCTCTGGTTCTGCAACACCAGACCAGTACCTGTCTAGCTGCTGTATTTCTAGGCCAACTCAAGGCTCTGTCAAGTGAGTCTGTTGCCTCGCACACAGTGACACAAATGATGATGCTAATGATATATTAGATTAACTCAAAAAGATGCAGAAACAAACCTTCATCGTGTTTTTGACCTCCCAAAGACGCTGAAAGCAGTTTTTTCTAACTCTTCCAATGTTTTTTCTAAAAAAAAATGCTCAATGATTAAAAAAACCAAAAAAACCAAAAACTTCATCATAGATAATCTCACATGTGAGGATCAGTCAACTTTCTTGTGTTGCTGTTTGAATGTTTCTATGGAATAATGTTAACCTACAGTTGGGTATAAGGTGTTTGCAAATTTTTCAGCAATATTTTTAAATTTTATATTTTTTTTATCAACACTTAACTCAGTTATATGATGATGCATAAGAGTGCACTAAGTAAAACATCCATCCATCCATCCATCCATTCTCTTCCGGTTATCCGGGGTCGGGTCGTGGGGGTAGCAGCTTAAGCAGGGAGACCCAGACTTCCCTCTCCCCAGCCACTTGGTTCAGCTCCTCCGGGGGAATCCCAAGGCGTTCCCAGGCCAGCCGAGAAACATAGTCCCTCCAGCGTGTCCTGGGTCTTCCTCTGGGCCTCCTCCCGGTTGGACGTGCCC
>NC_051438.1:28633299-28665431 GCF_001649575.2 Kryptolebias marmoratus | reverse complement strand
CCCGGTCTGCCAATCCAGAGGAACTGTCCCCGATGTCCACGCGATATTGCAGAGTCGCGTTAACCAACACAACCCTACAACATCCAGAGCCTTAAGGAACTCCGGACGAATCTCATCCACCCCCGGAGCCTTGCCACCGAGGAGCTGTTTAACCACCTCGGTGACCTAAGTAAAACAGAGGCAGGAAATAGATTTTGCACAGGCATTTATTCTTCATTCAGTTCTGCAGCCATGTTCTTTTAGTTCAGGTTTGCATATCTTATTTAACCATGTAGTTTGATTGTGTTTTTTTACCCTTTGCTTTCCTGACATCTAAATCATTTGAACAAAATTAATTGCAAGCTGCACAACTAATAACAATATGTTACTGTATGTGAGAAGCTGGTCCTGTTAGAAACAGCATCTAAAGTCAGCATTATTGACAACTGCAGGGATTCATGGGATACAGATTAATAATTAATAATCATCTGCTTAAGGGTCAGTTTGATGACAGACCAAATAGTTTCAGAAATTCTCAGTCCATTGTGTCCAGCATTCAGAGATTATGTGTGTGTTATCGGCTCTTGGGAGTTTTGGGTTGAAGCTTAGTAATGCTGACAGGCGGAGGAGTGTGTTGAGCCAAGAGGTGAAGCAGTCAGTTTACTGATCGATACGTTTGAGCTCATTCTGTATCTAACCACCAGCTGCAGAAAAAATCTGATCTGCCTTTAAACTTCCCAGTGGACTCAATCATTCAGACCTGGATGGATGGATGGATGGATGGATGGAAATCTTGTAGTTTGTTGCATATAATGTCACAAGTATACAGTCTTGTTAATTAATATACAGCCTTTAAAATTCTGATGTTTGTCCTAAAACATATAAAACAGTCACCAGGGGGTTTGTGTACAAAGAGTGTTACGCTTAAAAAAGTTGCATACGCCCTTTTCCACACAAAAGTTGGGATGCATCGATAATGAAATGATTGTGGGAATATGTGCAGCCCTACGCACACTTCTACACGTTTAGGTTTGTCGACAACACTTCTAGAGCAGTTTGGGAAACTAATAATAATTTGAAAATAATAAATGGACACAACTTTGGGGCATACAAAGAGATTTCCTGCTTCCATTTAACAACATTTACATGTCTTCACAGTTCTGCCTGGTGCTGGAACATTTATAATAAACTTGTGATTTTCAAGTAATAATAAATAAAACGTTCTTTGTTTTAAATCTTGTATCTGAAAGTAAACCAACCGGTGAACCAGCCAGGAGCCAAATCCACATCGCTGGTGAGTTTACGTAAAAAAAAAAGAAAACACGTGTAATGATTTTTTTTGTTTGGTTGTTTGTTTAATTTTGTAACATTAGTGTGTTTTCGGTTCACTGCTTGTGATGGATCGCTAAACAAATGTACAAATTTTGGTACAGCATAAACCATGAAAAGCAGATGTTAGATATCAGCAGGATGTCTCGGATGAGATTCTGTTGCTTGATTTCATTCAGTAGCAGGATGATTTGGGGTAATTAAAAGGATGTTAAAGCTACTCAGAAGCATGTGAAGCAGAAAAGAGGCCAGCTGATCTTTTTGCTCTCCCTCCCTTGTCCACTTGGTTCACTTCGGTCCTGCTGCTCCTCTCTGGTGCACTTCTCACTGCTGGCAAGACACTCAGCTCTAATTACATCACTCCTCAACAGTGTTTGTCTCCCTGAGGCGTTTTTGAGTTTGCCAGATATCTAGGAACACACAGCTACAAACACACTTGAAGAAAACGCTTCATTTTGAAACATTTTTATTCGAACACGTGACAAAAACCCGAAATCAAACTGGACAGATAAATAGAATAGAATCCTGTTGTCATTTAGAAATAATTTTAAAACAAATATTAAAGGGTTGCCATGATAGAGCTTTATGTTTGTTTAGATGGAAAAAAGAGATTTTTTTTTCTTTTACATGAAACCACCCAGATGTTATTTTGGACGCTCAGAGGCTTTGTAAATGTTTGCATGCCTGCTGCTGACGTTTTCTGCTCTTCTCGCTGTCTGATCTTAATTTTGAAATGGATTCCAAACATCTGAAGAGGAACTCACTGACCTCTTGGCACCACCTGACCCACGCTGACTTTTCTCCCATGCTTTCCTGCAAGTGTGCAGGTTTCTTACCTGATCTCACTGAACAGTCAGCCACCAGACGTCATCTCAGTTTGTTGCAGACTGAAGCGCCATTTTAAGAGCTATAAGTGCAAACGTTGTCATAGCTCTTTAAATGGTACTGCGGTAAGCATTCAAATGATCAGCCCCTGAAGTCCAGCATCACTGTGGAGGAAGACTTTATCAAGTCCTAAACACAAAAATCCCAGTCCTCGTGCCTGATACGTTTGTGAATTGCTGACTCTTAAAAGATTTAAAGAGGTGAAGACATCTTTAGTTGCTCCAGATAAAATCATAACCTGACTGCCAGGAAAAAATATTGTCCAATCACATTTTTTGTAAGGTACCAAAACCCCACCCCTTCACATAAGTTATCCTTGAAAACACCTAAATGTCCTCTGTAGATAGCAAAATGAATGAATTCATTAGTATGCAGTGGGTAGGAGAGATTCAGGTTTATAAATGTATTCCACTGAGTAAAAATCTGAACTACTGGAGGATAAGACTGGCTTTTTTGTGGTTCAGAAGACAGTTTTAATTCGACAAAAATCCTGCAGTATTCTAATCTCATGACACCTCATTATAACCCTGTTTATTACTTATAGCATTGGCTGTACAATGAAGAGTTTATTGATACTCATAGATGCATTTAAGGATGTGTCGGAGTGATGTTGTTGATTATTTTTATCATCAAACTGTCAGACATTTGCTTTCATCAGTCATGGGACTTTCAATCAATGGGCGTCTTTTTTTTCCCCTCCCATGTTTAAAACATGTCTCACCTTTGTGCCCAAGGTGTAACATATTCATAAGCAAAATAAATTAAAAGCTGACAGGGTGTTTGACAGGGGTTAGCTGGGCTGTCAGTGACACTTCCCTATCATGAGACCTGTCAGGGAAGTCACCATTTAAGCCTTTTTTATGTTCCAGGAGTCAGCTGTTACTGTTTAAAGATCAGTTTATCTTGTGCTGTCCCACTGTGTAAAGAAGGTAATTATTCCTGAGTATAATCTCACTCTCCTAACAGACGAATCAGCTGAGGAAGCACAGAATTTGGTAAACTGAGGTCTGTGAGTTTAAATAAAAGGGACTTCTGCAGGTTGTGTTGTGTTTTGTTTTTTTTAAAATAAAATATGACTGACTGGTGACATTATATGTGAACATGTTCAGTTGTGTTACTGTTATTGTAGTTTTTTTCCCTAATATTTCTTAAAGTGTTGCCATTCTCTAAACATATTTTTTATATATTATTAACTTAACTTTACCCCGAACATTTCAATTCTCAATATGTTTGTGTTTAATAAGTGTGTGTGTGTGTTTTTATCTGTTTCCTTTGGTCCGTTGTGTGTTTTTTAGCTGCTGTTAAGCATACAGTGAATCTCACGAGAGATGCTCTGGAAAGGCTCTGTTATTGCTGAACAAAATGATTGTGGTGTGTTTTTCATTTTTACTGGCCACTCATGGCTTTTATTACCGCTGGTTGCTGTGGAGAAAATATATTCCAAGACTTGTGTTTGTGTTGATGGCTATAGAATCGAGCCCGTGTGGGAAGTCCATTATTACTTGTGAATAACGGTAAATGTGAAAACTGAAAGATTCAGCGCCATCCCTGAAACAACAACTTACTGAAAGAGACAATTGGTTTCTAACTCTATCAGATGGGAGCAGTGAAAATAAACCTGGTCACACAGGAAACTGTTAAGTGTGTCTGCAACACCGAAGCATGGCCGTGTTTTTACAGATCAGAGCACACATGATAGCAACCTGTGAACGTGATATGGTGTAAATCCTTAGTATTATTAAGATAAAAGTGCAATTATCCGATTTGTGATTTAAATCAAGTGAAAACTGAAAAGTTAATGCTAAAAAAAAATTTCATAAATAGATCAGAATTGCAATAATGCTGGAATTAGGTTTTTTTGATAAAATAAACCAGTAGAGAGTTGAAAATTTTGGAAAATTAGTTCATAATCATGTTTCTAAGTGTCAAAACCAAGCCTACCAGTTAACGGCCTACTTACAGGAAAGCATGGTAGGGGTTTTATCATGATTGGGGGCTTGTTGTTGCTTCTGGCAGTACATTAATCAATTCAAAGAATAAGGAACATTACAATATGTTTCAGAGTAAAAGATGTTGCACCAGAATGTTAGAAAAGGGGATTTTAGGCAAAGATCTTGCATGGTTCTGCGTAAACTCCAACACAAGCCAACTCAGACACCAGCAGACAGATTATAAAAACAATCCGAGCCTTGGTAAATTGAAATTACAACATCTACAGTATTATAATGCAGATTTTGACCCACTGTGTCACATTACAGCTGTTTGTTTGCTGGTTTTGTGAAAAATATTGTATCTAAATGATATTTTTCACAAAAGACAAAGAAAAAAGAGCATGGGTTTAAAAACCTATGGACATGGAGCCTCCAATGCACAGACACCCAGGTTTTACATTGTGTACCTGCCAAACAGATTAATGGCCTTCAAAGCTGTGGCCTATCTGAGGTTCTGTCGTGGTCAGAGGAGCAATCTGGCCTTCAACATCAACCCCTGATCTCATTACCGAGGTTCAAATTCCTTTTCAACCCAACTGTATCACTGTCATTGTGTCGCTGTGGTCGAACTCCTGGCAGGAGAACATTGTGAGCATGTGTGCTGATCACCTAGTGAGTTGTCCTCAATCAGTAACCACATTAAAGTGGTCAGGGAGGATTTTCACATCCTAATTGAATTGACTCGCTGTGTGGGCTGCTGTCTCTTCACCTCTGCGTCACAGAATTCTCTTTTTTCTGTTTGTTCCTCTGTCCATCTGTCTGTCTCACAAGTCTGTTAGCTCTGTGGAGATGAAAGACAACAATTAACATAAACAACATGGCTGCATCTGGCTCACATCTGCATACACACACTATAATGTCTGTATAAAGAGCCCATATGTGGTTCCGTGCTGCCACATGTGTGTTCCCATCACCTTGCTTCAACTCAGATCTCAGTACAGAAACATGTCTTATAAGTTTTCATTCAGAAAAACTGAATGTAATGTCCTGAACCACAGTTAAATTCTAAAATTAACTCTAAAGGTTTGAAAGTGTACTTTTCTAACAGTAAATGGACTTTAGTTTATACCATTTTTTCATCATAATGGGCACAGTTCTTGTAGTCTTTGCTTCCCATACCAACAGAAGTTGGAGGTGCCATGCAAAGTGCTAACCTGCTAACAAGAACAACTCGTGTTCAGTGTTGTGTCTTTTTTTCCTGTAAACAGTTTGATCTTGTGACATACCACACTGAAATCTGAAGAAACTAAGATAAAAGTCAAGAGATCTGTCAGTTCAAAGCAGCAACCACTTTTATACACACACACACACTCTCACACACAAAGGGAAATCTAAACTGCAGTCTTTCAAACAGATCATAACTCTCTCTATTTTGGTTAAAAACTTGCCAATTTGTACTTCAATCATAGCCCACCCTTTGAGGTAGTCCTTGTAACAAAAGAAGTTGTGTTATTTAGTGAAAGAAAACCATAAAAGACTTTGTGTGTTGAATGCAGGACAGAAAATGTGGGCCTATCAGAGGAAGAAAAACGGTATACGTTGATACGAATATTAGGGCACAAAGTCAAATTCATTTCTTAGTGTCATTATTATAAAACTTACAAGTAATATATATGAAAAGCACACATTGTTCAATTCATCCATCCACTTTCTTTACCAGCTTTTTCATTTCTGGGTTGTGGAAAAGCTGGTGTCTTTCAACAGCAGTCATTGTGCAGAAGGCGGTGGACATCCTGGACAAATCGCAAGCCCACAATAAAATATAATTACAAAATATAACAAAACATCAAGTGTCAAACCTCAAATCAAATCAAATGGTGATGTTAAAATCAGCATCATAGTTAACTTTACAAGTAACAGAACAATATACATGGGAAGACTGTTCCATTGGGAAACAACTTTGTTATTAAACCAATACTTTCTAACATTTAACCTAAATCTCTTTACCTCAACTGACATTTCAAGTGCTGTAAGTCCAATATGCTAGTATTTTCAATAAAAATAACTGACTTAAAACAAGTGGTGCATAATCCTATTCCTTGAGGGCCACTACTCTGCATATATTTGATGTTTCTTTGCTTCAGCACGCCTGATTTAAATGAATGTGTGACTAACAGGCTTCTACAGAACTTGATGACATGCTAAAGAGGTAATTCAGCTGTTGAAACAAGTGTGTTGGAGCAGGGAAACATCTAAAACATGGAAAAAAGTGGCCCTACACGAACAGAGTTGGACACCAATACCAGGAAATAAAGTTCTCCGTCAGCTCGATGGATGGATGGATGGAAGGATGGATGGATGGATGGATAGATAGATGGATGGATGGATGGATGGATGGATGGATACTACACAAAGCAAGTAAATAATACAGCAAGTTGTATTAGTGTTTAAAACATAGTTAAATGATATGTAAATATGGCCTCAGGTTCTCTGTAGTCCTTTAATCGTTCTTAGCTGTACAATGTGAAATATAAAATTATTTCTTTTTTTTTATTTTAAAACACGCACAAATATGCACTCACACACATATTGACTATCTCTGAGGTTTCATTCATGATTGCTCCTTGTCTGTTTATTTTCTTCTTCCTGAGCATCATGTAAATATGAAGATACTTCCCCTCCTCTCATGGGAATCCGCTGCAGAGATGTAATTCTTTCTCCCAGCCAGGGAGAAAACTCATCTTGGCAGGAGACATTCCACTCTCTTTTTTTCTGATATTCATAATCAGAGATCACTGATGAGTGAAATGTGCAAAGAAAAAAAGTGTTAATTACGAAAGTGTTGTTTAACAGTCAGAAAAAGTTTTTCACAAAAATGCAACAAAGGTCACTTTCTACCTCATGGATCCATGCAACCTGCAGTAAATGTTTAAAGATGAGTCAAAATCAGAAAAACTTTATTCCAAAGCTGCATTACAACTGAACACAAAGAGGAGTAGGTCTATATATAACATAGTTGAAATTTAAGATAAAATTGAAATGTAATAAAATAATAAAAGAAAAGATAAAGATTAATAATTATATAGAGAAGTTTCACAACAACAGTCATGAATCCTTTTCAGATCTAATCCACTTAATACATGCCCATACAGCACAATATGAACTGTTAATTTGTAAAAGTTATCTATTTAAGGAAGCCAGCAGATTGTGTCAAATCTAGCAGCACAGAGGCGACAGCAGAACCAGAACCATCGGATATTTAACACAACTCTTAAATGTAAAACTTCTAAGTCAGTGTCGCAGTTTGAAGCAGATCTTTTCTCGTTGTTGCAGACAGACATTAATATCCTCATCATGTTTGTGCACGTGTTGGTGTGTCATTCATGTTACTGTACCAGAAACTCCACGTGCTTCGTTTTCAGTGCAGAATACTTTTCTCTGTCAAAGCTATGACACATGGATGAAACATTTTTAAAACTAGATTTCAAACTTGTTGTTTCAAAGAGCAGTTCTCCACTCATGGTGCCCACCCTTGTCTGTGTACAAGTGTATTAGTGAGTATAATCGGGCCTCGAGAGGTCACCATCTGGCAGCAGGAAACGCTTTAAAATCCTCTCTGTTAATACAGCCATATGTCTGCTTTTAATACAAAAATGAGTTATGGTTTTCATGTCATACTTTCAGAAGATGCTTACATTTTTAATTGTCTTATTACTTATTATACAGAAATGTGTGGAATTTATTTGATGTTCTTGGTTTGATCATATTGTGTAGAAAGAGATAAAATTGCTTCAAATCTTGTGTTTAGTCAATAAACCTGAGCAAAAAGCCTATAATTACAAGGCCTTAGTTTAATCTGGAAACAGCTGAAAGAACCCAGCTCTGCCACAACAGAAGTGTTCAGTTTCTGGTTCTGTGGGTCAGTCTCAAACAAGAAACAATTACTGCTTTTCAAAAATAAAATGTTTATAGGAACATCAAACTGGGTTAGATTACCTAAATTCATCTTTCTGTGGCCAACGGACACTCGGAGAAAGTTTAGTTTTATATTTTAAATCCTAAAAATGTTACGGTTAAGTTTGTTTTCTTCTCCTAAGTCAAAAAGTCAAACACCAGATTTATGTTTAAAGCAAAATCAATACCTTAACCCTATCAGCTGTTAATGGTAGCTGAAGTTGTGCTGATGCCTTTCAGCTGCTTGCAGTCTTTATCCTTTTTTCCAACTTTTCTGTGGGTGGTGTAGCTAATAGTGTGTCAGTGTGAATGTTCTCCCATGAAATAATGAAAGAAAAACAACTCTTCTGTCAGTGTAGGAGGACCTCATTTGTCCTGACAACCAAACTGACTGGTTAGCCAACAAGAAATAATAAGCCTCAGATCAGCGACACGAAGACACAAAAGGTTTCATTTTAAAAAGGTGCGTCTCCATTTTAGTCAAATCTGAGTGTTTTCATCTCCCTGTGGGGATCCTGCAGCGGTGTTTCAGACACGAAGGTTGTCAAGCTGTTTCTAAGTAATTCTTCTGTACATTAAAACAAAACGTAATCTGAAGTCATGGGTTTGTGTTGTTGCTGCTTTTGGTCACAAACTTTGTACCTCCAAAAATGCAACTTTTCAGGAAATGAAAACACATTTATTTTCCTTTTAAAAGTACAAGTATTTTTTTGACACATTCCAGTAGTTGTCCAGATTTAAAACCACAGACAGATGTGAAGGGTGACTAACTGAGTGGATTTATATAAAATGGAGATATGAGGTTTTTGCACGACGGTGTCAGTATTGTAATTTGCTCATGTTTCTACTCGCTTAAGGTGAAGTAAAGAGTTTTAATTAAAACTGTGTAGTTATATTTGATTTGGACAATTTGCATGTGTGCTTCAGTACTAGCAGGTAGTTTTCTAGGGTAAATAAAATAGCTCCAGCCCAAGTCTTATTCTCACCACATTCTTATACTGTGAGCGCCTTCCTTTGTGTTGTAGCAGCTTTACTTTGATAAAGGTTGTTTCAAGCTGAGCCATAATCCTTCTAAAAGCATGAGTTATGACATTTGTTCACTTGGATAGGAAATTGTTACGACGTCTGGTGGCAAAATAAAAAAGTGGAGTGGCTATCAGTAAGATTCATTTCACTGAATATTATTTCCACCCTGACAAATACCTGCATTTTTGCACACAAAGATGGGTCAGTGTGTCACATAAATGGCATGCATGTGTGACACAAGGTATTCCTGTAGACCCTCATGCCCAAACACACACACACACACACACACACACACACGTGTGCGTTCGTTGTGGTAATTTCTTGTCATTCCAGTCATGTAAGCAATTAGTTGGTGAACGTTGCTTTGCAGACATCAGTCATCCAGAAACGATCAAACGTTTGATCAACTGAGAGCCGAAAACATGCACACACACTTACACACACCACATAATCATGTCTTATTGGAGCATTTTAGAAGAGCATCTACTTTAAGAAATCTCTGACCACTTGTTATGATTGTTATACGGATCATAAAACCTCGAAGGCCTGCACTCTTCACCTTTATGCCCCGGCGGATGCGTCTGGGCTTCAGCCAGGTTTAATGTTCTGAGACAAAACGTAGAGGAGGTTTAGTGTTTTCAGCCTCGGTGCTACTCAGTTCAACTCTGAAGGTCAATGTTCATCAGTATTATTGAAGCTGTAACCTGAGTTGGTGCAGATAAAAATGTAGAAGCAGAAGCAATCTGAAGAGAAAAGGTGCAGTTTATGAAAGTATGATAAATGATCAGTGTGAATGTTAAATGCTTTGTTTTATTATATGTGTGTGTGTTTAAACAACTCTGATAGACAAAGCTACTCATCTTTATGAAAAGAACATCAAAAAACAACTTTATTTCATTGAAATATGCTGAGTGATCCTTAGTGTTGTTCACTCATAACCTATACTGAAAGTCTGTTCTTCTAAATGCTGGTAAATAGATATCATGGCTGCATCAAATGCTTTTCAGAATATTTCTCTCATTTAGGGGCCAACACTGATGAGTGGTCAGTAGGCTTGGTCATAGTCAGCTTAAATAGTCTTCTTTTATTGCTTTTATGCTAAAGGTTTGACACCATGGAGACAATTGAGCACCACAGACAGACATGATGGAGCAACTATTATTAAAATCAGTCCAGGACTCCAGACTGTGCAACTAATTTGAGCTGGAGCAACTTGCAAAAATGTTCAAAATGAAGGGTATGGAAATTGTGCAGGTGTGTGTTTGGGTGAAAGAGTGTGACTAGACTCCTGAGGTCCTGGCTTTTGTTATCATCACATGATTGGATTGGATTCTGTGCATGCCTGTCATCTGCGAGGAGTTTGATCAGACTCTTGTTTGGCCCATTAGACTATCAGTTCATTTTTGAAAAGAGAAAAAAGCACATTTACACTCTTCTGTACCATTATAGATCCAGACTTCTGAAATTTGATGGTGAAATGAAATAACCCTAAAAGAAAAACAGCATAAAGCCTTTCTGATGTGGTGAAGCAAGTTTTACAACTGTACTTTAAAAGACTTTCTTTTCTAAAGGGTCAGAATAAATTATTATTAAAAAAATATGTTCAAATGAACCAATTGAATCAAAATAACACATTGTGGCTGCAACTTATTGTTTTAATTACTGGAAACAGTGAAAAGATAAAACTCTTATCTGTTCTTGATGTTGGCACTGAAGTGTAATCAGTTAAATCAAATCTAGAGACAAATTATCACATATTAGCTCCAGTAATTAGGGATTTGTCAGAAAACCTTTCTAACTTCTTTACTGCTGTATTTTTTGGTGGGAAAACAGTATGTTTTTATATATGTGCACAAGTTATTTTTTTATCGAGTTCTTTCTCCTGTGCAGTTTTAGATTACTGTTTTAGTTGTTTTACTCAAGTCAAAACATGAATAAATATGGAATAAGTGCAGTTTGGTTAATGTTTGCTTTTTGTTTATAAAAAGTATAATTAAATGAAAGGCTTAGTGTTCCCTGAAATACTACCACACCGAACCTTATCTCAATATTTGTACAAATTTACTGAGGGAATAGCTCTGTTTGTGTAAGCTAAAGCTGATTAACTGTGGCAACCACCTCAAATTGTTTTAACAGCAATAACTTTCTGAGAGTTTCATTAAAATTGAGTCAGTGGTTCATTTCGCTAACACACAGACGGTGTTGACTCCAGCAGTTAATAGCAACAGCAACCCTGCAGACAGATTTTGGGATTCAAAAATTAAACAATTAATTAAATAACCTATATTTAGACAGGTTTCTTGATTGAGAACTCCTCATTTACAACGACATCCTCGCCAAGAGGGAGCAGCTGAGAAAAACAACAGTCACAAACCGTATGCCTGCTTATGTAAAATAAGAAAAGTACTCTATAAAACACTGTAATATACTGCCTGAGGTGCGTCTGTTATCAATAATAAGTTCATTTCTGGTAACATTGCTTTTGTCAGTGGGTTTATTGCTCATGCTTCACTTCCTTTCTCAGCTGAGGACAGAGTTGACAGATGAAGCACCATGAGCCATAAAGCCTAAAACATTTTCTTAGGGACAAGAAGAAACAATAAAAAGAACAGGCTGACTGGACTCCTACAGTTTGATGCATCTGTACACTGATGCCATAAACCCAGGGATTAGAACAGACATCCTCCTTCCTTCATCTCTCAAACAAAGCTTGAGATTGCAGATGGTATCACTGAGACAAAAAAAAGAACATTTTTTTGTTTGAAGCAAGTGACGCCTTGCAAAGCCAGCTCTGCTATATTCCACACTGCTCAGCGGGAGAGATGGCTGCCATTAGATCATAATGAGCGTCGAAGACGAGGATGTGGAAAACTGGGCTGTTTTATGTGCTGATCAACAGAGCAGCTGTGATATGCAAGCCAGGCTCGGAGGAGTTGTCCTCTCAGCAGTATTGTGTTCAACTCTGAGCTGTTCTCATTTTTTACCTGCCTTTATTTCACATTTTTATTGCACAGCAGGACAAAACGTCATCATCGCTTTACTACAGAGTCGCTTTTTAAGTATTTGCTCAGGGAAAGCTGAACAAAGCTGAGAGCCAGTTTTAATCCTGAAACTTTTTTCTGTCGGTCTGTCAGACTTTAAAGACTGCAACACTTTTTTCACTTGTCAGTACAGAAGCTTTGCTGTAGGTTTATCCAAGACAAAGAAACTTAAAGCCCTGTTCACTCAGGAAAAGCATTTTAGGAATAAGCACAGGTATTTTTTTCTTGAAGGTTTAATTGGTGAAATTATAAAACAAGTCAAGAAACAAGAGTTCTGCAGATAACTACAAATTCAACAAAGTATTCAGCTTTTTTCCTCTATTTTCAGCTGATGATGTTGTGTTTTCTTTGCCAGATTTTTGGTCAGGATTCTGCAAAGTTCTTAGGAAAAAAAAACTTCACACCAGTTTCCCATTAACCTCACACCTCCATGGCTCAGACCACATATTACATATCACTGTAACAACAGCACAGATCTGTGCTGCTGCATTTCTTTGGTATTTCACTTTTCTGTCCCTTTGTTTATCTGCTGCAGATTGGTTTCTTTGGCTCCGGCCAAAAATCTCTCCATTTTTCTTAATGAACAAGTGATGGGGGGAAAATTGCCGGAAATATTTAATCTTATGAAAGTCCAGCCTCCTGATTCCTGCAGTCGACTTGATGTCAGCAAAGCTGCTTGAACTCTGTAAACTCAAAGTTCAAACTTTTAGCTTTTTAGACTCAACATTTTGCCTTTAAAAGATCATTATACATCATATTTGTCTTGAGTCCTGCTACTATGATCTTAAACTTTCTAAATCCTTTTAAATGTCCTTATTTGTTTGCATAAAGCAACTTTGCAACACTTTTTATAAGTCCAAGTATTACCTCTTTAACACTGAATGTTTTTATCAAACTATTCTTTTCTGATGCTGCACTACAACCAAGCTTTCCTTTCATGATTTTCTACATCTCTTCTGCTCCAACTCCAGCCCATTGTAGTCACTCCTGTACTCCTTTTCCTTCATCAGTGTCGCAGCAGGATGAGAGCTGTTTTCTCAGTGAGGTGTTGTTGTTTCAAGTAGTGTTGGGCTGAGAGGCCGCTTGCTGTCTCAGCTGCTGGTGACAGAAGCAGATCCCTGACATTACACAGAAAGAGGAAAAAGAAAGATACGGCAGTGGAAAGAGCTTCTTGATTGTGATGATCAGGTGGACTCAGGGCTACAGGCAGACAGGTAAAAAAGCGGTGCAGAAACACATCGGTGGTGGTTTGTTAAATTGCTGCAACTTCTGTATTTCTTTCCCTTTTCTATTCCTCAAAAACTTCAGTTTTGTGTTTAATTTACTGTATTAAAATATAATAAAGTCTTGCCTTTTGTACAGGGACAGGGAAATCAGAAAAGGGTAATTTGTAACTATTTAGAAACACTTTCTTTAATAAAACAAAATGTTTTATTTGTGTTAAGAACAATATTAGCTTCAATGATACCTTGAAGAGTCGCTCAGTCACCCTTAGAGGTTATAATTCAGGCAGAAAAAAACTTCATGTGTGAATAAAGGAGGTGAAGAAGAAACAAGAGACCTTGGCTGGTAATCAGAACAGAGACGTAATGAGCTGGAGAGGGGGGCGAGTTGTGTTAGAGGCTCATGGGATGTACGCACGGAAGTGGAAGATTGGACCACTTGTAAAGAAACCGGGTGGAAAATAATAGATACTTCAAAATTTCAGCAGTTTCTGCAACAAAAAAAAAAGTAGACAGCCATTCTCCTTCCAGTCAGAGAATACCTTGTGACCTGTATAACCTGTGATTGGATAATGACAGCTGCTCAGCTGTTGGTGGCCTTTCGGGTCAAATTGACCCAAAGTTACAATGGTTTCCCCACCTCTCTTCATCTCTCTCTCTCTTCAGGGCTTCTTGTGTCTACATAATAGAGTCCTTGCTTGCATATATTAGCAAGAAATTAAACCAACGTACTGGGTCCTGCCTTATATTAGAACAAAACTTTGAAAACTTGACAACATATCAGCTCCAAACGGGTCAGGGGTCAGCCTCTGCTTCAAGCGGAGGAGTTCAAGTATCTGAGTCGTGTTCATGAGTGATGGAAGGATGAAGGCTGTAATGGATCTACGAATCGGGCCTCGTTGGTCCGGTCTGTCATTGTGAAGAAGAAGCTGAGCTGAAAGGCAAATATCTTACTGGTCTGTCTTTGTTCCAACCCTCACTTATGTCAGAAGGTATGGGGGGGTCTGGTTACTGGGTGGAGATCCTTGGGTAGACCCAGAACTCTTCCACAACGCAACCAAGGATAAGAGGAAGAAGACGGATGGATGAACAGAGTATTCGGTGCTAAATAATCATAACTTGCTGTAACTTTAATCACTCCAATCTTCAGTTTTTTGATCATGAAAGAGATAAATCCAGGCTCAGGGAGGCCCGATTAACAGTGTAGCCTGAAGATTCTGGATTCAACCTCAATTAGTGGAAACCTGAACTTTTCACCACAATTCAGTCCTGAATTTAGGCCGGAATAGGCTCCAGTTTAAATCACATTTGTGGTGCTTGAGTTTTGAACTTTAAAGAAATATAATTTAGTTTAAAAAAGACCAAACTGAGGGTCAAAAGTGAAGAAAAAACATCTTTGAGAACATTTGCTGAGTATCAGTTGATCTTGCAATTGCTTTAATATTCTAAATAATACATTTCTCTGTGGGTTTGGTCTTGACTGTCTGTATAATAACAAAAACAACGTCAACAAAAACAAAAAACACATCTGTTGTACATAATGCACTGATTGTGTCTCTAATCTCTTCATTTAGACTATTTTTAAAAGCACACTTTAACGAGTCATACTCTCCATTTTCAGACACTAAAGGAGAATATGTATTTTTTCTGTAGGATCTCATACCACCGTATTAACCTATATATTACCCTTTGCTAAGCTTTTGTAAGAGAACTTCTGTCTTTTGTTCATATTCAGAGAAAATCTTCTCTGTGAAACAACACAGTGACAAGCTCTTCATGGTTTCAGTGCTCGTTTCCAGGAGGTTAATCCTCGGGTTAAACCACTGAAAAGCAAACGTTGATGAAGCTCAAAAGTGAACATGAGTGAGATTATTATATCACTAGCTAGTGTAATGCACTGATGAGTCTGCTTCGTTGCTTTTATTATCACATAATATGTAATTGAGAATAACAAAATCTGATTGGATTTTGTGGAGGATCTTTATCGTTTATTTCATCGGATCAAATAAGTCAAGTTGAAAACCGGAGGTTAGACAGGGTTTAAGGAGTTATACCCAACTAATTTATCTTGGAATTAGTTAGTTTAGATATTTATTTAGTTACTTATTTGTTTTATATCAGATCTTTGACACCTAGTGGCTAATTTTTGACTGTCACGTCGATCCACATGTTTTTTTTAGCTCGAGTCACTGATCTGCTGGATCCCAACTTTTACGATATAATCCAGACTGCTTCCTTAAAAGAAAAGGCTTTGCCACAAATGCTACATTCATATAAAACACTTTTGCATTTTCAAAAAGGGTTGGGTAACATTTCAAAGGTTTGCAAAACTAAGCGTTAATTAGCATTTGTAGAACTGCAAATCTGCACCCATTATAAGATTTAGACATCAGAAACAAGCAGGATTGAAAGATACCAAAGACACTAATTATCTTCTAATTTACATGGCAATCAGCAGTAGATGATAAAATGTTTTTTATTCAGATTTGCAAGTGTAGCGTACAGTTTTTTATTTGAATTGTTTTTGGACTTTCCTCTGATTTTCACCGAGAAACTCTCCTTCTCACCTCCTCCACACGGAACATCAGATGTCAGCGTTTGCTTCGCAGCACGTCTAACGTCTTCATCAAGGGCGCTCGATGAAGATGAATGTTTGCCACATTGCAGCCTGAAATATGTGGAACTGTTTAGTCTGCTTGTAATCCGGGCCTTCTGTCTCTCCTCTGGTCTCATTAAACAAATCTCCATCCTGTCTGCTGCTCTGCCAGTTGGCCTGTTGGCTCAGCTGTGTACAAATAAAACCACAAATAAACATTGGATGGGTCGAAGCACATGCCCCGCTTCAAAGTTTCATTTGATCCAAGTAGAAAACTAAATATATATATGCTTCAAATGAACACGTAATTTTGTTTTAAACATTATTTGTGCAGACATGAGCAACTCCTCAAGCTTTGACTTTGCATGATTTCTTTATTTTTTTTGCTGAAGTGATCAAAAGTCTTTTTATACCTCTCTTTTCCAGTCATTTTCCAATGAAAGCAGCATTCCTTGCAGGTTTGTGTACTGCTTGCTGGCTTGCATGCCAGAGTTTAAAACATAGATCTTAGATGATCTGTTAGCACTCAGAGTATGTGTTGAGGATGACTCTCAGCTGCTACTACCACACCAAAACTCAGCTCAAAGTCTGTAAGAATTAGAGTAAAATGTTTTATTTAGTGCCACTTTTTTTCTGTTAGAAGATTGTAAAACAGTTGGGTCATAGTTTGTTTAAAATGCATAATAATTAGGTAAATAAGTAGGTAAATTGTGTCTCATTTTTCTAATAATATAAATAGAATGAGCTAATAATGTTTAGAGAATACCTGTCGCTTCTTTAATGCTGTATTTGCTCGTTCTGTTTTATTATTAGGCTGTTACATCCACTGTTACCATCTTATTATGGTCAAATAGTTTATTCTGCCTCAGTAATGATCGAACTCATACTAACGTGTTTTACTTCAGGTTCAGGGTTGTTTCAGTTATTTTACATCCTGGTCACTTATTCCCTGCTGACTAAACACTCAGTGGACCAGGAAGACACACTGATATTCTGTATAATAAAAAAGAAGATTTAAAAACTTGTGTTTCCCCTTCTAATCAGTCAACAAACTGATAAGAAGTGATTCTGGATGGGAAAAAAAGATTTGTCAACATTTATTGGGTCAATCATCTTTTTTCTGCATTTAATTGGCTCCAACTTAACTTACTGCATTATTTACATCAGGGGTGTCCAATCCTGGTCCTCAGGGTGTCCATCCTGCATGTTTTCCTTGTTTCTCTGCTCCAACACCTGATTCAGAGGTTAAATCACCTCTTCGTGTTCTGCAGAAGCCTGTTAATCACCCATTGATTTAAACCAGGTGTGTTGGAGCAGAGGAACAAGTAAAACCTGCAGGATGGAGGCCCTGAGGACCAGGATGGGACACCACTGATTTATATGATTCTTTGGGCTCTGTCCTGTATTGTTTTATAGTACTTAGCCATTAAAATTCAGTTTAAAATGACACGACATAACACAACAAGGCAGTATTTTTGTATTACTGAAATACACATCAAATTTTTCAGATAAACACATTGTATAAAAAGGATTCTATATTATTAGTTAAAGCCTCTTAATCATTTTACCAGCATCATTTTATAATTTAACCAGGTTATGCTTCATAACATGTGACTGGACTTTGATTAAACCCACTAAACTGAATAAAACAACAAAAACAAACGGAAGTGTTTGAAAAACGTATCAGCTGGCTTCCAGTCAGCCTCGACTCTTCATCAGTTTCATGACGGTCACAGCCCCACAGTGACGGCGGCTCTGGGGTTTAACTCTGAAATGTGGGAACGATTTAGTGTTCTGGCGAGAATTTACAGCCTGTTTCTTTTTAAAAAGCTCTAAATGTTTGCGTCCGTCTGGAAGGTGTATTTCATGGCCAGTTTGGCAGCAGGAAGTGTCTTTGGTCAGGGTATTTGTATAAACAGCTCGTAATGATTTTAGCCTGAGGTGAAGTCCCTGAAGCACACACACACACACACACACACTGTTCACATATCACTATTTTACAAAATGTAAGTAGTGATTTACTTCACATATGTCTGTTCTGATAAGCTAACATGTTTGCTTTCATGTTTCTGCAGAGAAACTCGGTAAAACCTGTAAGTTTGTTTAACATTTTAAAGCAGCCAAAATAACTTCTGCTACATTTCCCTCAAAGTCTTCTCGACCACATACTGTGCACTCATGTCAAAGTTAAATCCTTAGTTTTACGTTGTTTATCTAAACAATTATGTAACGGTATTTTGTTATTTTCATCTTGTGTTCTGCAAAGAATTAGTTTCATCAGAATGAAATTGCTTGTTTGAACAGTTTGTGCGACGTTCACCAGAGACCTGAATTAATCACGCAAACCTTTTTTATAACGAGTTTTTGTTTTCTTTGTTGTTTTTTTCATATGAAAAAAATTGTTTACCACTTTATCTTTTCATAATCTTACCCTGATCTGAAAATAATTAATGTCTCTCCTGTGACATAATTAATAAAACATCAATATACATTTTCAAAATGTATTATCTTTTGCAGGATGGTGTAGAATTATTTTAAGTATGGAGTTCAGGGGAATAATAAATAAAATAAAGTTTGTTTATTTATGACCATGTCCAACAGAAATACACTCCCTAAGAGATTTAGCCAATAGCTTATTTCCACCTTCCATCATTTCTGAGGACACCATGAAAAAAGATAAACCAATAAACAACAATAATGTCTCATATAGAAGAGAATCTCCATACAAACACAACAAATCCAAAAAAACAAGATTCAAGTGCAGTTGTGTTCCAGATAAAATAAAACATGGAGACCATTGATGGTAATTTGAAACTGAAGAAAATAAAAACAAAATCTTTTTGACATTTGACATGTTTTCTTGCCTGTAAACCACTTTGAATAAATGAGGAAATGTCCAATGCACGCCTGGTGTCGAGCATAAAATACTTCAAAAATATTATGACAAATGTGGTCATTTTTAGTTCCCAAAGGTTACATTTTTACCCTTAAAGAGTTCAGATTGCACATGCTTCTTTAAAATGTGATTCAGTTTGAGTTTTCTTTTTGTCTCATCGCTCCACTCCCGTCTTATATTTTCTCTTAGGTATTCTGTCCTTCACAATGGGAACCACAAAAAGCAGGAAAAGAAGCCTCTGCACACAAACATAGGCTCCCGTGAGTCCTGCTTGTGACAAACAGCGACTCCACAGTCACAACTCCAACGCCCTCAAATCTCACGACGTCACCATGGAGACGGAGGAACCGCAGCATCTTCCACATGTCCAGGGCTGGAATCTCAGCAGAGCTCCAAGCTCGAGCCCAAGAACGACTTCAAAGATCGAGAAGATGAGGAGGGGGCGCTGGTTTTTACAGCTCAACCAAAACTCCAGGTCTCTTGAGGTGCAGGAGGCTTGAAGCGGGTTTCTGCCTCCCTCATGCTGGTTCTGTTGTTAGTTTTCTCAGAGACTGAGCTGCCCGGGTCAAACTCAGAGCTCACCTTGTGTTGTGGAGAACCAGCAGCGGTGTGTGTTGGAGAGTTTCACAGCAGATGTGATTACTGACTCCGCCGAGGGGGTCATCAAAATGAAATATGTTGCCAAAGTGATTTTCATACATATAGTGAACCTATTTCTGATTATTTTGCAAAGCCCCTTTTGTTTTGTTTTTTTTAGTAAAAAACATCAAAAAGATTGATGTGCTTTAGATTTTAGAAGGCTGTTGCTTGTAAAATGACCATAATAGGTTGGCAGCAGTGGTTTTCTAAAACAAGTATTATGCATTGAAAAGAAGAGAGCGTTTCTTTTTACTGAACATCACACTAAACATGATTCTGCCCTGCTTGAAAACTCTCTGGTCAGAGCTTCCCAGCTTCACAAAATCCTGGCTGGGAGAAAAGGAAAACAGGGTTGTCGAAGTGCATTATCACAGAGGCTGCTAGCTCCCCCTCCTGTGTTCATCGCGCCCCGGGCTCCGTCGGAATGATTGTTTTAAGTTCAGCAGCAAAAAAAAAAAGCTAAGAGGACCACGACACCTGAAAGCTGCTCATGAATGATTCAACAGATTTCCTGGCGATGTTAGGGCACTATGTGCTTGTTTTTGTTGGGTCTGCCTGATTATGTTTGAAGTTTATTTTGCTGTTTGTGCACATTTGGAAGTGTGTCTCTGAGTGTGTGTGTACATCTCCTCAAATGTGATTTATGTAAAAGAGTATTTTTTTTTCTTTCCCATCCTGCAATGTAACGCTCCCACTCAACACCATTTATTCCCCGGGTCTATGCTCACCTTGGAGGTTAAGATAAAGGAATGTATTAGAGATCTTTCCATTTGTTTTATTCAAGGAAACAACACTAAAGCCAACTGTTTTCTTGTACTTAAAATACAAATTTGTCCTTTTTAACCTCCGTTTTAGACTTTTTCTTGTTGTTCATGTTAATTTTTGCCTTTCTGCATAAACATTTGTTTAGGAATATTTGATTCAAAAGGCCATTCATTGCTCAGTGAAGGTTACAGCTTAATTTTCACTCCACAAAACATATTCAATGTTGTTGCCACTTAAATACATCAGAAATACTTTGGGGATGTTTTTTTATTTTGCAAGTCAAAGTGAATCATCCAAATAACTCCTACACTTGCATTCATTAGAGAAGTTGGCCTGCTTTTCTTTGCTATTACTCTGTTTTTACTCCTTCAGCTACGAAAAACTGCAGAGGGTTACAACAAATGTCATTGTTTTCAGATGGGAAAGTTGGAAAATGTGTTAGTGGAGGAGGTTCTTTGGGTTTTCTTTTTCATCATTTTGTTGCTTCGTTTGACACCGACGAGAAGCAAGAAAATGGACGCAGCATAATTTTTTGTTTCCACAGCAACATGAAGAATAGGAGGAATACAAGCAAACAAAAAATAAAAACTGCATTAGGCACTTTAGCAAATTCAGTTTGGGTTTTAGGCTTAAAACGTAAAATTTCCAAATAAATTTTGAAAGGTGTAAAAGCAGCTACTGTCCGGAATCCCAAGAGTTCACCTTCTTTCTGTAAAGCTTCATACTTATTTGGTATTTTAAGATGATAAACAGCCAACATTTATAAGAAATGTAAAAGAACCGAGATCAAAACAAATTTTAAAGCTGCTGCTAGTGGCTCATTGGGGTCACTATGGTAACCAGTGTCTGTCACTCCCTGACAGCACTTTTATTAAACAACTGCAGAAATAAGCTGTGCTGAATCTCACAAACACAGCATCCGGACGTCACACGTCAACTTTTATGCCTTCAGTGTTTTATGTAGGAGACAAGTGATAAAGACCGTTCACTTTCAGTTTAAAGAGAAAATGTTGACCTCAGATATTATGGAAGTCAATGAGAGTTTAGGTGTGCAGAATCTGCACTCTGTGAGAAAACCATCAGCTCAACATCAGCAAAGGACACACTGGAGGAAAAATGCCTACATTTTGATTCATAAACTGTACAAAACGTGTAAAGATTTTGGAAATAAGAAGAGTTTGCAAAAAAAAAACTGGGAGGTTTTGACGTCTCAAGGGTTGTAGTGTGTGACATCGTTACACTATAAGGTGATCATTCTGTGGTAAAATCCTCCAAAATTACAAAACCTAAACTGTGAATGTGTAAAAAACATTAAAGATATCAAATTGCCAGATCAGTCATGTGAACTCTAACTTTCTGTGACTCATTTAAATTTTGGATGATGTTTCTATTGGTTAGTATCCCTGAGCTTTGGAGCTCTAAAGAGGGCTGGGTCTTCTATTGTTGCTCATGTGTACCGTACTGCTACATAGAACATTTTGATGGAGTTTTTGTATATTTTATAAAACTGCTGAAGGAATAAAGTCAAAAAATGTGACAGAAATGGAAGCGCGTGGCCGAATACTGATGAGGGTTCCTTTAGGATAAGCTTTTTACAGCAATACAACACACTGAAGACGTTTGAGTTTCATAATATTGCCTTTACTTTGAGGTGACTCTAATAAACTCGCAACACATTACACTTCACCAAAAAGTTTAGCCAGACAAAATTGGCAACTAGCTGTTTAAGACAAACTATTCGGAGCCAGATCGTTTTAAGGAACTGTTGGCGTCCAAAGCAGCTGAAAGGAGAGCTGCTGAAGTTCATTCATTAGGTGGACAGAAATGTAACTCCAGATAAATCAATAATTCTGTCCTGCATTCACTTGACTATTTGTGTAACACCAGCTCACTGCGAAGCATTTAAGTGCTCCTGTGGTTGAAAATATCAATACAGCATCAGTGTCATTAAAACAAACAAAGAGTGTGGTACATGTTTAGATCACCACCAGCTGGATCAAATAGTTTTCTTCAGAACGGGAGAAAGTTTCATGTTGAAAATCAAACAAAGACGTCTATTAGTTTTCCAATAAAACCATCAAACTAAAAGGAATTGAAGCGTTTTAAATAAACTACAGCTTTCTGTATCTTTAGACAGTCAGATTGCTTCAAAGAATTGGTTTTCTTTGGGTGAGCTTTTAGAAAAAAACTGAAAAGAATCGGAGGGTTAATTTGGTTTCCAAATTGCTGTTTTGAAGAATCCAGCACTGAAATATGGCCAATTTATTTTGTTTATGTAGATAGAAGCATGTTCCAAATGATCCAACCTTACAATACAATCATCAGCAGTAAAATCTACCCTTTCTTTTTTTATATTTGAGCCAAAATAATGAAATGAAGCATTTGAGGTGTTTTGAAAAACTGTGGCTCCAAAAAGACTTTCGGAGCTTTTAATGGTCATGTCACAAACAAAATGTTTTTAGTTAAAACTCATATTTTCTTCTTGAAATGATGGCTGTGTTAAAGAGAAACTACATTTTTTGCTTGTTTTTCCACCAAAGGTAAACAAATACTGCAAATCATTAAGAATTTTTACAACTATAATAATGACTTAATGCTCCTCTCACAGGAATAACACCACGGCTCTGCCCATCACATTCACAAGTTAGTCTGAAGTAGCCGTGAGGAACATTACTGGAAAACAGACCAATGTGTGAAGAACTGAACGCTGCTTCAGACAAACATTATTGTTAAATATTTGGTGTGAAAATGGCTTTTTATCACAGCAACAGCAAGAAAACATTTAGAGAATCGATCAGAACAATAGCTAAAAGTAACAAAAAAGCTAAAACCAGCAGAACAGCAGCTAAAATATGCTAAACAGTAGATAGAAGCCAAAATGAGCAAACACTAAAAGCTGAACTTTGGCTAAAGGCTAAAAATGAGGCAAGTAAAATGAATTCATTTGTAAGAGCACAAGGTTTTTAAGGAACTGAAGAGATCTCATTGCATTTCTATGAGGTAAAAACGATTGTAAATAAAGTTTTAAATGATAAAAATATAGCTGCATGAATTTTTATCTGGTTAAATAAAGTTAATGATGATGATGACGTTTTAGAATAATAATAATAATAATAATACAGATGTGGGGTATTTAATAATGGTATTTTAAGAACAATTCTACCTAATTAGGCTTTTATTCTCTAGGATGAAAAAAAATCACCCTTTTCATGCTCAGGCCTGAAATCCAGCCAAAAAACAAGGTTAGAGTCAAATAAATAATAAAAAGAAAACTATTAAAAGCAACTCCTGGTTATACAATCTTATTTAAAAAACTGATGGAAAACATAGCAATAAAAATGGTCAGACTGAGAGAAGAAATCTATTCTTGGTGTTGTTACACCTGGAGAAGAACGACTTACAAACGGATATCTCATTTCTTTCCTCTTCAGCCCATAATCTTTTCCAATTTCTTGTAATATTTTGCAGCTCAATCAGACGTTCTTGCTCCTTGAAAGGCAGTATTTCAGTTTCTTTGGAGGCAAAGCTTCTCTTAAAAAGAGTTTTTTGAGAAGGCTGGCTGTGACAGGGAGCATGTTAGTTAAGACACGTTTAAGTTTATTAAAGGAATGTGCAGCAGAATTAGACAAACAAAGTCCTGCCTGAGTTTTATTTCCCTGATAAGAATTCAGAGTGTCTGCAGGGGTAAAATCAGAAGCTCACTCTCCTAACTTAATGAAATTTAATTAGCTGAGAAAGCTCCTAATGAAGACCGTTATGAAAACATCTCCCAAGTTTCAGAAACACAGTCCAGCTGGGAGAGATTCCAGGGGTCATCCAGTTATTTAGTAAAGAATCAGAGAAGAAATGAGCAGACAGACGTGCTACTGAAAATGGAAACATGTTCAGGTTAGAAAGTCTTCTTTTTTTGCCACATCTTCAAAGAAACTGAGTTTCCATCCACCTGTGAGGAGATCTGTGGAATCCATTTCAAGTCTTCAAAGCCTTTGGTTCATTAGAGATAATTCTTTGAGCTTGATGTTTCCATGTGATAGTGACCTCAGAGTGCTGGAGATGAGCTACAGTCAACCAGAGTGATGCCAGATTATTTGCCAGGGAGATAAAAATCATCTCTACATCTCCCCTGCTTGGCTGACTTTTCAAAGTCAAAACCTTCCCCGGTATTTAATCATAAAGAGGAAACAAAGTCTCTTTAAATCTTGATAAAAAGACTTGAGGGGTGTGTTGTTGCTGCATACCTGGTAACAGGAACATCACTTCTTTGTTGCATTAGACACTGATTGTCACTCTTTGGTCGAAGAAGAAAATTAACCAGTTATTGTGCCTCCGACAAACTTAATAACAGAATGTCATCATATCTGCAACCACTGACTCGCTCTGCAGGTTAAACAAAGAATGCCAAAACATTCAAGGTGACTAAAGCGTTTTCTAGAAGTTGTTATGTGTTAGGAAACTCACTCTAAAGTAAAATTAGAGTTATGAGCAAAGAAGTGTTACTAACAAAAGCTAACAGGTACAACCATGCTAATAAAGGAGGATAAATTCCTGAAGGAGATGTGTGTAAATAAGCTGTCATGCAGAAAACCTGGGATGGAAGAACAGAGAAAAACCTTCCAGCATCCTTTAATCAATACATCTGTTACCTCAGCCTTTACAGGCCTCAGTTCTTCATTAAAGGGTTGTTGAAGCACCCATTACTGCCAGGCTTGTCTCATAAAGACAGACATCTAAAACACAAACATAAAACAAAATATTTGGTTAAATATAAACATTTGCAGAAAGGACAAATAGTTGCACTGCCTGTGATACAGATAGATAGATAGATAGATAGATAGATAGATAGATAGATAGATAGATAGATAGATAGATAGATAGATAGATAGATAGATAGATAGATAGATAGATAGATAGATAGATAGATAGATAGATAGATAGATAGATAGATAGATAGATAGATAGATAGATAGATAGATACTTGTGGTGGTCTGTAGCTCCCATATAGAAAAAATAAGATGAAGACCCACAAGATAAAAATGAAGTATTAAAATATAAAAATAAATAAGACAACATTATAAAGGAGATCAAAGGAACCACTATGCTAGGGGAAATAACCAGCTAGCTTCTGGGAGTGGCTGAATTATACAGCCTAATGGCGTGAGGCACAAACAAGTTTAGTCTGTCAGTAGAGCGCCTCAACGAACAGAATCTGCTGCTCACTGAACATCACTGATGAGAGAAGACAGAGTTCAAGGGATGGTCCTGATTGGACACGATCGCCCTGATCCTGGAGCGCGTCCTCTGCTCCACCATCTTCTCCACAGACTCAAGTCTCTCATCCTCACCGACTGCAGAAAGGAGCACTTTCTGCATCAAGCCGGCATTGTGATGGAGCTTAATGAAGCCATTTTATATTAACAAACCCAACACAAAATTTCAGCCTTAATTTTTCTTTTTCTTTTCTAAATTACCTACGATACATGTTCAAAAACTCATCATTGCGTTATTGATTTGGGGTGTCTCAGTTGTGACATTTTTTTCAAATTTGCATTAAATAGCTGCCCAGGTCCTGTTTTGTTGCACATTTACCAAAAATGCAAAAGAAATAAAAACATGTTTTTTTGCTTTATGGTAAACAAAAGAAGAAGCTGACAGCAGCTTCTTGAGGTTTCTTTACCACCTAACTTTTGATCTTTATTTATAATTTACTGAACATGTTTTAAGCTCCATGAATGTCTATGAAAAGAAGGAAAGAAACTCTCACATTCTGACCAACAGGCTAGTTTTTTTTACACAAAGTCAGTGTTCATTTTGACAGAACAAAATGGGTATTTTCTTGTATCAAAAGAAAATAAAAGGCCTCTTTTTCATGAAGCTAAAAAGTATCTGACTTGTTCTGCTGCTGTGTGACGGTTTTGATAAAGGCTAATTAAAGACTAAAGGGATGCTGATAATCCGGGTTTTGACTTCCTGTGTGGCATCAATAACAACGTGGGTGTCCGTTATAGCTTGCTGATAAAAATGTCATTAAAGAGCTTACTTCTGTTGGAGCTAAGCTAAGATATCTCTTTCTCTCAGTTTCCTCTTTTGTAGAAGAAGCACTGACAGCTCCGAGGTGCTCAGATTAGGTCGGCATTTCAGGAGGAAAATCCTGTGAAGATAAGGGACTTGAAGGACTTCCTTCGAACAGAAATTCTTGACAGTTATGGATAAAAGGAAAGTATATTACAAACCATTTCAGCTTAAGTCTCATGTACTGTTTATGTTGCTTAAAAAACCATACAGACATACACAACAAATCCTTGAAGATGGATGCTAATGCCAGAAAATATTATTCTTAGTGCAAAGCTATCAACTGGATAATTTTAGGCAGCAACATGAATGCTTTATGTGTGAGTCCGTCTGTAGTGGCTGAACTTAGACATAGAGCAATTTTTATCAACATCTAAAGCCCTTAGATTGTCCAACACTTTTAATCCTGTTTAATGTAATGACCTGTGACCTGTCAGCATTTGTTGTTGTTGTAAAGAAGGACCGAAATGCAGGCATGCATGAGACAGACTCTCAGTGAAGTAAGACTCAGATGAGTTCAAACCAAGAAATCCTGAGACAACAGAACAAGAACCAGCAGCTGATATGCTGTGTGTTTGTGGAGCTTTTCAGTCATTCAGGACATGGCAAATCCTATAAGTTAAAAACTTCCTTCCTTGTTGGTTAAATACAGTTTGCTTTTCATTCAAGGAGGTTCCTCAGTAGCCACCGCTAATGACCCTCAGGAGGGCAGGGAGTAAAAATGAATAAAAGTGTCAAACTTGTCAAACTTCCTCGTCACAAACAGCTCTTGTATGAGCATCACCACTGTTGGCCTTTTTCAGTCACTTTCGTTGTTTCTGTAGGTAAACTAATGGATGTGGTAGTTGGCATCTGGTCACAAACTTTGTTTGCAAATTCTTAATTTAAGGATACATTAAGTATTGATATGAGAAAAATATTATTTTTTACTTTATTAAATCGTCTCCAGTCTTTATGACTTTGTTATGAGTAGTTTTAACACTGGCATTAGAAGTTGAATAAGAAAAAAAACATATTGAACAATTTGAAAAGAACACCATCAACTCACAAAATATTGTATTTAGTTTGTAAATTTACATTTTTGTTGACAAAATGTTGAAGCAAATGGAAAAGGGCTTTTCCAGAAACATAAACAACCAAATCAAAAATGCACACGAGAAGAAGCAGATGTAATCTGACAGAGATGGTGAAGGTAGTGAAGCAGCCAATCCACACATTGGGTAAATTCAATTAGGAAAAACAAATCCTTCCTGATGAGGGTTTAATGTTGTTAGAGACTGAGAACAGCTCTCCGGTGAGGAAACACACGACGGCTCAGACAAAGGTTTGGCTGACTGAACAGCTTAGATGTTGGATTTCAAAACCATTTTCATTCTGAGTTTAGAAATAAACCCTGTATGAAATTAGACCTTCCTCCATCAATAGAAAAGCAAAAACTCATTTTTAACACTTGATCTTTTCTGCACCCTCATTTAGTTTTTGTTATGATGCTTTCCGTCGCGTTTCCATTTCAAACCAACCAGGCGAAAAATACAAGATTGTTTGCAGCATTAATTATTAACTAGAAAGTTCCTGTAGAAACTCTGAAGGGGTCTGCCATTTTGTGTTTTTACTAAATGACGATAAGTCCAAAAGCTGATCAGCTGTAGACAGACATCATAAGACTCATTCCTATCTGTTTTTATTGGGTTTTTCTCTTTTTGTTTGTTTGTTTTTACCTATAAGAATCACAGTGTTGCCATGAAATGAATAAGTTTTTCTTGTTACCAGAGTAGATACGCATTATGAGAAAGCATTTGTTTGTATTTTTGCTTTTTCATGTCTGTATGGTTATGAAGCTGGTTCTTCGTTGGGTGAAAACAAGGAAACAGCTTCTGTGGCTTCAACCAGAACCTGTAAAATTCACTAAACGAAAAATGATGCATGAAAACAACAGATTTTATAGGAATTATTCTTCTGAATGAGATGAGAACTGTTCAGATATGTTTATTTTGTGCATTTTGAAAGCTTTTTAAAAGGTAAAACAGAAACAGTAAATACCACATCTTCTCTTTGCTCACTTTACATCTCCTTCCTTTCACGACTTGCTTGCCTCATGTTCCTTTTTCTCCTTCCTGTTTTGTTTTCGCGGTGAGTCTATTGACCTTTAACACCGGGTCATCGAGGAGCTGCGGCACAACACTTCAGAAACTTTCTTCTCTAAAGAAAAAGAGGCAGAACCAGTGAGAGCAAAGAGGAGAAACTTTACCGAAAATAAAAATAAAAAGTATAAGGGAGGCAAAGGAAAGCCTCCCGGCCTCGGGCCTTTCTGTGTGGAGTTTACATGTTCTCCCACAGAACCAAGTCATGTATTTAATTGGTTAATTGTCCCCATGTGAGAGTGAGAAGGACTTGTGATCTCACATTTAACGGGTTCCGTTCTAAGGTATCTGCAGCCTCACAAAACAGAGAAAAGACAAGCCACGAAGAGAATGACTGACGTGGACAGAAACAGTTTAGTGTTTCTGTTTAAACAAGAGGAAATGACTAACAACTGCATATTCATTCCAGGTTTGTGGAAGATGAACACCTCATGTTGGAATCACTCAAATACTGTGAAGGAATCATTAAACTTCCTCTGATTAGATTGCATAAGAGGTGAAATAAAAAGCATAATTCATAATGTTGAACGATGACTGCAGAGATGGAAAGGTGCAGCATTTCAGGGTATGAGCAGTGGGGTATTGATTTCTCCATCCTGAAAGTCCACCTGATCCTCCCTGCCCTTCTCGGTTTCTCACCTACACACTTCCCTTCCCTGTTTGTTGAGGTTGTATTTCAGCTTCAACAAACTGCTGATTCTCAGTCATCTGCCTGTTTTACATCTCCGCTGCATGTCTCCTTGGGCTGAATGTTGACTTATCTCCTCTTACACACCAATTTGAGCTCATAAAAGAACATTTTAGAGGATAATAATGATGATCAACATGTCTCCACAGCCAGCTGGTTGTTCTGCAGCTCTGCTTGTTTTTTACCCAGACTCTGGTTTTTGTTGTTTATTATCACCCGCTGCAAAAGGCAAAGACAAATGATGTTTTTCTGTCTGTGTGTTTGTGTCTGTTACATGAACCAGGGGACAGATTTTTACTGCATAACTCAGTTAATTTTACAGATATTGACCTAAAATTTAATGTGGTACAGGCTGAGTTTCATTCACAACGCATACTTTGAGTGTGATATCAGGTAATATTGCATGAAATCTTGAAATCAACTTTATTATTTCCCAACACAAGATGATCTTTGGTCTCACACCGCATGAAAAGCAGCGTGCATCATGCATTCTTTCAACGAATACTAAGCCTTTCTTTTTTTGTCCTATTTTATTACAGTCGTCAAGCACTTTGTAACCTCACATCTGTCAAACCGCCAGCGTGTGATTTAAATAATAATTCAGTAAGTCTCCTTTCACACTTGTCAAACATAACTCAGTGCATGTGCCACTATTCTGTGCCTTTAATTATGTACAGTGCCAGTTAAAAGCTATTTAATATTGACCTTTGATCCACCTTTTTTTATTTTTTGCCTCTCTTGCCTGATCTGAGTTCCTCCATTTCCACCTTCATAAAACAAGACGCTTTGATTTGACCTATAGTGAACGCAACGTTTCTAAAGCCAAAAATAAGAAAACTGTTTTATTTTATTTTGCATAGTAGGTTAGCTTTAAACAATATGGTCTCTTCTATAATAAAAATGACAGAAAGGTAGCTTTGTCTCATATTTCAGTGACTTGAAATGAGAATATTTTAGGCCCCCGAGGATCACATGTGAACTAATTGCAAAAGCAGTCTTTTTCTATTTCTTAAATTTTCATCTAATCCAGCAGACAGACTGACAGCGGGTCATTATTCCTTCATCTGCAAGTCATTTCATTTCAAGCCCAACATTTCAGATGGATTTTCACTCAAAACCATTTACAGCCTCCACTGTAATTGTTCTGGTTTGAGGAGGTTGAGAAAAGTGAACAATAGCTATTAAAGAAAGAGAGAAAGAAACACTGAAATGTTCATTTGGCTTCATGACATTTAAAGTCTGGCAGATGGGAGAAACATGAGCATAAAGAATCACAGAGGAAAAATAAAACAGCGATGAAGTTCAATTTTTTCAGGTAAAGGACGTTTGTGATCAGTATTTGTCTTTGTCATAATCCCGACGCTGTGGCTTTGAGACCAGGTCGCATCAGAAAGGACATCTGACATCTGACGTAAATATTCAGCTGTGGCAAGCCCTACAGAAAAGAGCAGCTGGATAAGAAACAGAATGAGATTATTTTATGAAGAGGAAAGTGAAAAAGAAATCAACTTGATTCTGACAGACTGTCATTGTTTGAGGTTACAGCCGCTGTGATGATCTCCCACTCAATTCCCAAAAAGCCTCGCAAAGGGAAATAGATTGATTTGTATACTTGACAACAACTTTTCTTATTGTTCCCCTTCAACACACACAGAAAATCAGACATTTTTAGCTCCAAATCCAGATTAGGAGGAGTAGAAAACAGACAGGCTGATCTGGACTCTGGATGGTCGCCAAGGAAAATGAGCGTCTTCACCCCAAAACACTTTCTTTGTTGCTTGCAGTGAAGGTGAGACTCATCACCCAATTTAAAAAAGAAAGACTACCACAGTCACCCGACAACCGAAGAATGGTTTATTAAAAGCTTCATTTACGCACAACAAAGACTAGAGGGTTCTTCAGCACATCCATCAGAGTTTTGTGAGGGAAGATGGTGGTGTCCGGTCCGGGAGTCCAGGGAGGAGTGGCAACAAAGGCAAGGAGAGTGGGCAGGCAGGTGAGGGTTTTCAGCACAGGAACAGATTCAGTGATCACAACCGATGGAGGCACGGTCCCACTGGGAGCTCCACAAAGGACAACAGTGACAAAATAAACAGGTAAGACAACAAACCCTAGAGCTACTGGACAGACAACGTTCACTGCAGGGATGTCAACAATCTAGCATTGAGTGATATCTCAGACCAGCTTTTGTACAACTGAGACTAACAATCTGTAGGTGTGACCACTTGAGGCAGAAGGAGAGGAATCCTGATCTCCAGCAGTCACTGTACGAGAGGCGGGGTACAACCTGGACAGGTCACGAGTCTCTCACATTCATTAATATCAAACAACAATAATCTAAAAACAACAAGAAACTGGAATATTTATAACATACATTAGTAATTGCTATATACATGCACATAGAATCTATTTTATATGATTTGAACACATCCATATTTATACTATTAAGAACCTTCAATTTTGCAAGTTTTACTTGTCTTTTAAAAAAAGGTACAGTCCTGCACAGCATCTTTGTGTTTGTGTGTAGCAGAGATGAAGGTAATGCTTGTCCACTGTAGCTCTGAACAGCAGTGTAAGCGTTGGATACACATTTATCTGATCAATAAAGCAATGGAGTGGAACGTAAAGTTGATTTTAAATGATCACATTGTCAGGTGAATGTCTTCAGGGATCGATACACAACGAGTCCAGTCATCAGTTCAGACAGAGGAATAGAGACGCGCCTGCTAAAAAATAACACCTGAAATCACCTTTATGACCTTCCGTGTCCAATAAAGAGGTTTAAAGTTTAGTATTTACAATTGTTGTCTGTGGGGAAATAAAACGTAATGTTATGCATATAACTACTGGTCCCTTTCAGTCGATTCACTCGGTACAACATATGTACTATGGGATATCACGCTCCCGCGTGTCCTGGCTGAAGACACCTTTAATCACGCCTTTAGGCAAATGACGTGATGACGACAAGTG
>NC_051438.1:28610951-28622427 GCF_001649575.2 Kryptolebias marmoratus | reverse complement strand
AGCCTTGCGAAACACAGAACTAACTAGCAGCAGCTAGCTAGCCTGACTCGGAGAGGTGTTCTTAGCGAGGTGAAGAGCGTAAGAACTGAGGAATGACTGTGATGACGGACGGTTACATAGTGCAGGCGGGGCCTGTCACTTGTCGTTATCACGTCATTTGCCTAAAGGCGTGATTAAAGGTGTCTTCAGCCAGGACACGCGGGAGCGTGATATCCCATAGTACATATGTTGTACCGAGTGAATCGACTGAAAGGGAACGGATGGTGTTGTTGACGCTCTGCACAAGCATCTAAAGAAAGTTCTGTATTACTCTCTATTGATCAGAAAAGGAGAAAAGGGTCATGATATTTTAGTTTTTATTTATGGTTTATTAATTTTTGTTTCCTGTACTTCTTTATTTGCCACTTCATATCCTCAGTTACGTTAAATAAGTAGATGTTAAGACCTATATGACTCAAACATACAGATTGTAACAAAATGTTGAAAAACTGAAGAGGGTTGCATTGACAATCCAACACAATGGGCAGCACTTTGAACACATTTTATAAGTGGTGAGAAACTTGTAAATAACTCATGAAAGAATAAAGTTACGTTAAAACAAAGCACACCGTTGTTTTTCTTGTGAAACTCCCAATAAGTTTGATGTGTCACATGACCCTCTTCCCATTGAAAACACAAAAGTTGGATCCAAAATGGCCGACTTCAAAATGGCCGCCATGGTCACCACCTATCTTGAAAAGTTTTCCCCCTCCCATATACTAATGTGCCACAAACAGGAAGTTAGTATCACCAACCATTCCCATTTTATTAAGGCGTATCCATAGAAATGGCCGACCCTGTATTTTTCATTTCGTTGTTTGAAGAGAAAACTCTTAATATATTTTTAACTTCATATTTTTTTCCAGGTGTTTCTCTCCTCTCACCTGTTGATCTCTGAGCTCCTCGTTAACCTAAATAGGATGAAATGAGTGTAAAAAAATGAAAAAGTGAGCAGATTTCTTTATTAAGTCAGCAAGAAAATAATGTTTAATTTCAGAAAAAAATTGAATTTCCAACTGGTTGAAGTAAAGCTTTTATTTTGAGCTTTTGTGTGAAAAAGGAAAAAGTTTTGAAACGAGGCTATAGATTTGCGGGGACACTATTTGAGCGTAGGTGTTTTTACAGAAAACATGAACTGCAGTGAGTCTTCAACACATCATCAGCCAGCGTAATAAATCACTGTTCTTTTTCAACACAAGAAAAGATCCTGACATGTAAAATCCTGTCTTTATCCTCAGCTCGTTTGATTTTATAAGTTTTCTGTATGCATTGATTTCACTGTGACTCCCTGATGTCAGTGATTTGTTGCAGCTGTTTGGGTAAGGTGCATTCTTTTGGAAATTAACAGTTTCAGGCGACATCATCCAGGTTTTTGTGTTTTTGTTGTGAGTTTATTAATCATAGTTTTCCTTCTTGGTTTAGATCTTCTTCTGAGGTCTATATGTTTCGGTTGACTTAGTTTAGTTTAACTAATCAGTTTCCTTCAGTCATCCTCGGCCTCTGCTCAGTCCTCCCCCGTCCTTCAGCTGCTAATTAACCCAGCTGCAATCACTCAGTAATCACCTCTTCCACCATACTTATACCCCCTGTCAGCAGCAGATTTTGCAGTTACCTGCACTGTTGTGTAGGGACCATACATGTTCTGGGTTTTGAAAACCACTAATTTTAACATGAGACATATTTTGAGCCATGAACTTTTTTCAACAAAGCCGTATTCTTAGTTTTGACTCAGTGCAGGTCTATGAGTAAAAGTAGCTGCTGGTTTCCTTTTTTTTAACCATATAATTTGATTGAAAAGAAAATTGTCTGACAAAAAATAAATAAATCAGCAAAACTGTGAAAGCAAATCTAGGTAAAGATAGAAAAGGAAAACCGCCAACATTTATAGATATTTTTAAATTTCCTTCAGTGAGACTAAAAGAAAAACTCCATGAAAGTTTCTTCTAAATGAAGTTGGAATGAATATAGTGAAAGTTTTACTGTAATAAGCTACTAAAACAAACTGCTGTGTTGCTCACTTTAATGACTCAGCATGCAAACATCCCAAACCACAGAACAACATGACTCCAAGCACAGAATCTTGATCTGTTTTGTTTATTACATGAAGACTTTGGTTACCTGATATCGTGCCAAATTAGAGGGTTTGGCAGTGATGGAGAATCTAAACAAATTGTGACTTCTGTCTCTCTGGTGTTCGGTTTATTAAGTTAGCGTGTTAAAATAATCAGTTCAAGAAATCTTGGTCAGATGTCAGCTTTTGAGCAACGCCAGAATTTTGGGTTGGTTTCAGGACAGCGCATAAAAAATGTTCAGGAAAAAGAAAAGACACTGAATCAACGAAAAGTAAAACTGTTGGTCTTCAAAATCTGCAGAACCAGTCAGCAATACAGTGTAACATCAATAATTTCCTTAGAATCTTTCAACTTTGTTTAAAAAATGTATTTTGAATCAGTAGCAGAGTCTACAGGAAGCACAAATTTGGCTAAAAACCTTAAAGCACAGAAAAGCAAACTATTTTAAAAAGCAAAGTGTAAAATGTGCAGGACTGAAGCTGCACATCTGTACAGCTGCTTTAAGAATTTATAATTTTAGATAAAACGATTGGTTGCTCTGACATGTAGATGGTATTCAGACTCATTTGCATTTTTCTGTTTTTATTTACTGCTATCAGTTTTTATTTCATGGACATTTTAATGAGATTTTCACCAGAGGGGCAAATCATTTCTCCTGTTTTTCTTTCTTCGGATGAAGTTATGAACACTGAAACTGTGACAGTGTCTTCACGGTTATCAGCTAAACGGCATCAGAAACACTGACAGCTCAGTTTGTAGTGTTTGGCTTTCACTGTGGATCTGTGAGGAGTTTCCCCTCCGAGCACAGGGAGAACAGAAAGTCTGAGCAGCTTTCTTGACAGGTGAATAATGTGGCGTCAAGGTGTGTTTCTCAAAAAATGGATTAGTGTGAAGGTGCAGGTAATAGCAGAGTATAGCTGTCATTTTCTTTACTTTCTGTCCCAACATTAGGCCACTTTGTCATCTTGGTTGACAATATAAGGCATTTCTGCCTCCGTCACAGTGGAGAAATGTGTTGGTAGGCCTGATTGGTCGAACCACGGCAGGTTTGCAAACGCTGATGTTCTTTGTTGAGTCTGTTTGCACTGAAAACTGACCTCTGTTTTACATTTGTGACAGTTTTTGAACTTGTAATCAAACACTGACTTGCACAACACAATACCATGTTGGAGGATTTAATGTACCTGCTTGATAAATAATAATTTAAAAAAATTCTAATTAAAATGGCTGATAAAATTCAGGGCATTTTAAAAAGGATGGATTTTGCTTCAATTCAAGAAAAAAATGGGAAATAGGGTTTTCAAAGGAAAAGAAGCCATTTGTTGTACTTACTTAAATGAAAGTGAGGTTAGTGGGTACAAGGTCACATCTACATCAAGTTAACCATAAAATAAAGAAACTCTTTTCCTGTTTTGTTTGCCTTTTACACCAACACTAGTTCCAACATAAGGAAGGATGTGTGACGCAGATTGACTCACATAATATTAAACTAACGAGTCATTCATAACCTGACTTACCTCCTTCCTTTATTAATTTTAATTATTTATATTTCTATATTTCCCTGTATCACCAGAGTCCTGTCAAAGACAAACCCGTCTTTGTAAAGTTTGTTCTGAATTTTCAGCAGACACAATCAATCACAGCAGGCGTGCAGATGGTGTCCACCCAGCAGGGGAAATGTGCACAGCTGCTGGAATACCAAGAAATATTTATCCTGAGACTGAATGGATTTCAGGCACATTCAAGGGAAAATGAAGAGGAAAAACAAGACACCTTGGGCAGCAGGTGCAATTAAAGTCAAAGTTATGCCCACAACAGGAGTTTTACCGTCAAGAGAAACCCTCAGGGTGGACGGAATCTGAGCTGAACTTTAACAAATTATATCTTAAAATCTTTATGTTTGAAATGTTTTTTGTTGTTCAAATTTAAAGGAGTAAATAAAAAAATCTGCACTGAAACAAAAAGACACATCTGTTGGACGGAACAACTTTGTCACGTCCATTTTTAGTTTATTGCAGTCAGAGTCTCACCAGGATGAGTTCTAACATAACGAGACCAGTTCAGAAACTTTTTGATACAACTATTTTTACAAAAAAAATGTGTATTATTTTTGTTTAAAAAATACAATTTAGCATTTATCCCTGGTAATACAAAGCATTAAGAGAGGGGGGAAGTATTTATGGAACTGAAAATATTAATTTTACAAATAAAATAAAACTTAAAGAAAATTCACCAAATAGTAGTTTGTTTCATATTTGAAAAATGTAAGTGTCCCATGTGTGAAAATAATAGTATTTTAATTACTTTGAATCAGAAGTTTTATAAAGACATTTAGTCAAAGGACACAATGGCTCATCAGATAAACACACCTGCAGGGGGTGTGGCCTAACAAACAGGTGCACCTGTCAGCTCTAATCCAGCGTTTGCAATGTTAGAATAACCCGGCAGTTCTGAGTGTGTATATTAGAATATTATACTTTTAAATAAAACAAACAGAAATGGAACCATTCCTCTGTAAATGAACAAACACTGGACTCTAAATACTGGCTGAAAAGCAGTTTTTTGTTTTAAAGAAAATTTTAAAAGACTTTTAGAAAGTCTGGACAACTATTGATCAAAGACTTCAGCTTTTTGGAAGAAAATGTAAAGAAATGAAGTGAAAACTCAAAACTTTTGCACAACTGAACTTCAGAGGTTCAAAGATTGAATACCTGTTAAAGAAAACACCGATGAGGACAAATTAGAAATAAAAATGTCAGGTTATCTAATTCTGTAGGTCACCCTCTGCAAACATATACTACTCTCACTCAACTGATAAAAATAAACTCTGTATTGTTTATGTATTATCAGAAATCCATACCATTTTATTTGTTGCTAATTGTAAAAAGTATATATTTTTATTGAGTTGAAAAGTGAGACATGATGATTCTGGAAGCAACAAATCACAGAAGAAAAATGACTATCTTTAAAAATGTGGCAGTAATTTGGGGCTGTGCAGCAGCTGAGGATGGATGCAGTTGGTACACAACATTACTTGGAACATTTTTTATTTATTTATTTGAAATGGATCTTTCCAGTAGACCGATACTGAAGTGAAAGATGCTGTGGGAGTCGATGTTTCTGCAGGAGAAATAACGTCTCCAGTCAAGACACGTTTTATTGTCTTAAGTGGATTTTTTTATTTTTAAATAAAACCAGATGAGTCACATCACCATAGCTACCACAGGCAGGAGATTATCACTTTAATAAAGTAAAACAACACGTTTTCTGGCTGCTTGGTGAATAAACTGAAGCCTCCTGATTGTCTCATCATGGTGTCCCACAGGCGCCATCAGAGAACCAAGCCAGCCCGCGCCGCCCATCTGACTATTAATATTTGACAGAAATGAGCTGAAAGCCTCTGCTGATCAACTCTGGTCCCCAGTTGAGCCACTCATGTAGTCAGTGGATGAAGCTAAGTGTTTAGTGTTGTGGTTGGGAGCTTCCAGGGGTCATCATGCATGTTAAAGTGTGTGTGTGTGTGTGTGTGTGTGTTAATGGCCGCTACCTAGTCCACGCCATCTGCTCGGTGCGCCACAGTGTGCCTCCCGCCTCCCCGTAGGCCACTTTAACAGAGTTCAGTCGTGGCTCAGAATTAATATTGCTCTGTTTGGACACTTCTTGATGTGCCAGGTAATTATTAGGGGCTTGGCTTCAGCTCTGGCTAATAACTGCAGGAAGGGGCGGCCATTTTCTGCTTCTGAGAACAGATTAGAACGTGACGGAAGCAGAGTCACACGATTGCATTGAAGGGTTGAGGAATGTTGCAGTGTTTGACAGAAAATTTTAAAAAAGAGCTGTGGTTAATGCATTTTGATGAATAAAAGCTAAATCATTAAGCATTAAATGATTGAGCTGAAAATGAGATATTTTATCTTTTGTGTTAAATTTCAGTGAGATTATTTTCACTATAACTGTGAGTCAGACATTTATCACAAATATGTAAAAAAGGGACAAGTTTAACTAACCAAATTTTAATTTAAATTTTCTTTTTATTTACCTTAAATGTTCTCATTGCAGAGTCATGAAGACTGGACAAAAACATCATAAAGAAGGAGACAAAATCTCAAATTTCTCATCTTGATTGAATTAAAAATGTAACATTTATCTGAGTGCTTTGTAAAACTACTGGAGCAAACTCTTTCAAACTCCATCATTTGATCCAGTTCAGAATAACCTTTTTAATGTTTTAATTTCATGATTTGCAGTGAGTACCTTTTTAACCTCGTCTTCCCCTTTAGTTTTGGAATATAATAAGAACAGTTTCCAGCTGTTTGATTCTTCTGCCACTAGGATTCACTGGCTGGATGTCCCTGCAGCACGCTGTGGGTCTGCCCTGGGGTTTCCTCCCAGAAAACCTCCACAGGGAGGCATCCCTGTCAGATACAGCCTCTTGTAGCCAACATCTGGTTCTTTTGCAGATGATCTATACCTCATGACCATAGGTGAAGGTTGGTACACAAACACACCAGTAAATCGGGAGCTTTGCTTTCTGGCTAAACGTCTTCAGACCAGAGCAAAGCCTTCGTTGCTGCAGACCCTAACCTGTCAGTCCATCTCTTCCTCCATCCTTGTGTCACCTGTAATCAGGAGCCTCAGATACTTGAAGCCGAAGCATCATTCCACCTTACTTTATTTAAGGTGGAAAACAGAAAGATTAGATGAAAGAAATCAGTGAAAGTTACTTAGGGCAAAAAAAGGTCTTCATGATAAAATGATGCTGCTTCTTTTATTGATGAATTTTAAAATTTAAGCAAAAATATTATTTTGGAACACTTTACTCTTTCAACACAGATAGATTTAATTGCTGTTTGAGAAACACAAAATAAATGAACTGGATCACCTGCTAAATGGGTAATAAACAACATATATTGCTTTCCAGTGCAACTTCATTATTCCACATTAGTAGTCAGAAAAGAAAGAGATGAGGGTTATCTCCAGCACAATGATGTGGTCCGGATGGAAATGCTCCCAGAAAAAAGGGTTCAAAGAGAAAGATGTCCAACAGATCTAATGAACCGAGCTTGGAGGATGTTTAGCATTCCCCTTTGCTTCCCCCAGCCACACAAATCCTACAGCTTCCCTGTCACACCTCTACAGTCTCATCTTCTAACAGAGCCTCCCCAGCATCACCTTCTGCCTTCCTAACGGAGTACGCTCTCATCCGGACGATGCAGGCAGCTTTGTGAAAATGTTTTTTGATTTCTCCAGGGCTTTTAACACCGTGCAGCCTCCGAAGCTATGCAGGAGGTGGAGGCCTCTGAAGTTGCTTGGATTATTGACTACCTGACTGTCAGACCCTTGTTAACCAGACTGAGGGGCTGTGTGTCTGAGGAGGTGGTTAACTCTTCCAGTTCCTCTCCACTCGCTCCACCTCAGGCCTACAGTGCAACTCCAGAAATACTCTGATGACTCTTGAGTTATGAGGTGTGATAGTGGCGGCCATGACAGTCGGACCTCTTTGTGACATAAGTGGGAGTTATTCTTATATGAGAATAAAAAGCACTGAACTTTATTTATCATAATAAAAAGATGTTATAATAGGCAGCACTGCATGACCTCTGCACAGTATATTGATTAAACAGCACTTGGCTTGTTTAGCTTTGCTGCTGTAGGAGCAATAATAACCTTTAACAGTGATTCCCTGTGACAGGAAAGGGAACTCGAGCTACCTGCTTCTTTAATTGCTTCCTTTTTTTAGCTATTTCACTACAACTTATCTTCATGATTGATAAAATAGATTCACGACTACCTGACAGCGCCATAAGACCAGATTTTTATCTGGAAGTTTTGCAGACAACAGTGATAAGTTATAACTCTGAAAAAAAGTTGGGATGTTTAGTAAAAATGTGTATAAAAACAAAATGCAATGATTTGAATTTGATGGCAGCATCACATCACTTTACAGATGTTCTCCTCTGTGCAGCATCTGTAAACATCTGGACCTGAGGTCGTCCCATTCTGTCAGTTCAACAGTCCTGGAACCTGGACTAATGCACCCCCATACCATCAGAGAGGCAGGCTGACCTCAGAACAGAGGAGACACATCTGTTCACATCTGGCTTCGTCTTTGCCTGATAAAGCTTTGAGCAGCACGGTGAGCTGTGTTTACAGACAGTGACCTCAGAGGTTTCTACAGATTCTTCTAATCTGTTGATGATTTTATGAACTGCAGATGATGGGATGTTCAAAATCTTCCTAATTTTCTGTTGAGGAACATTTTTCTGAAATTACTCCATTATTTTAGACAGTTTTTCAGACTGGTAAACCCCTGAAATCCTCTTTTTATATGCAGTCCTCTTCCTGACTCGCTGCCAATTAACCCAGGTTGTTGCAAACTGCTCTTCCAGCTGTTTGGTATTCCTACCACTTACTTTGAGAGCCTTTTATTGTCCCTAGAACAATTTTTTGAGATGTGTTGCTGTCATAGAATTCAAAATGTCCTCATTGTTTCCCAAAAACTGATTTTTTTTTTGGTTGTTTTACCATTTAATATGTTTACTGTTTCATTGTGAATAAAATACGAATTTTCTGAGATTTGCAAATCATTGCATTCTGTTTTTATTTACATTTTATACAATGTCCAAACCTTTTCAGAATTAGGGTTGTATTTAATAAGCTGGTTTGTTGGAGTCTGGATCAGAGTATGAACAGAATCGCAGCAGACTCCTGTGACTGACAGATTTCCTGATGCTGTCTGACATTAAACTGTGATAGAGTCTCAGCAGGACAAGCCAGACTGTTATCGTGTTTGCAGACTATTTTTTGGTGAAAAAGGTCATCATTTTTAGCCGTTTGCCAGCAAAAGCATTTTTTATTCAAAATGTAGAGTTCTGTGAAGGAATGCATATCACCCTCCACTTTGGATGTCTAAGATTTAAACAAAGATTTCAAACGTAAGCGTTTGAGTAGGTGCTGAGGATCACACCCAGCTTTCATAATTAAACAACTAAATCTGTTACTGAGTTTATAATTTTTGTTCCGTTCTGGTTGGAAATGTGGATTTTTGCAGATCTGTGAGCTGCAGTTGGAAAAACAACTTGAAAAGGGAGAGGGCCACACTGATGCCAGGAGGTGGTAATAAAAACCGTTGTGCCTGTTTGCCTCTCCCTTCGAGCTTCAGTGAAACACAGAAATGTCTCTTCACAGAACATTAGGAGTTTACTTGAATGAAACTGTGGACAACTGTGGACAACTGCTTATCTGCGAGTTCTCCAGTCTTTTTCCCCTTCTTTATATAAGAAAAGCAACCAATGGAATGAATATAGTCTAAACCTAATATTGGGATGAAAGCAAATGAAGTAGAGGGTAAACATAGCAGGGTAAAAACAGATAATATTCCAGATTGCAACCCCTTTTAAAAGTTGAGTTTGATTTTTTTATTTTTGAAAACCTTTTCAAAGACTGAGTTTGGATCCACATGAAAACAATTTGTTCCTTCCCCCCCTGAGCCAGAAACCATCTGTAGGGAGCAATTTCTGCTCCAGGTTCCATTAGGAGGGTTGGATTTGAAATTTGTGAGAGTAAAGAAGGGAAGACGGAGTGCAAATTTACCTCCCGTCTCCTGGTCTGGGAGTTTCCACTAATCATAAAAGGTGCCATTCCACAGCGAGTGTAATTTGTGAGATGCATCAAGCTGTGAAAGAGACTATAATCATCATCTCTGCGTTCCTCACTTCTCAGCAGACAACTCTCTGTTTGCCTTCTTTAAGCTCTTGAGATTCACGTCGATTTCAATCATTTCTTTCTGAAGAAATCAGGTTATATCATTGATTAAATACTCAAAGTCACCAGAAACAATAAAAAACAATGTGAGTCATCTGAAGTAAAGCAGACAAAGTTACATATCTGCTCTTGATTTTGTCTGTTTTCAGGACTGATCTTCATCTTGGATTTGATTTTAATCATATTGGAGGTCAGAGAATTAAGTTTGACTTCTAGATTAAAACTAATCATTATAACAGAACAAATATATGCACAGACATGTAAAGAAAAATACAATAAAACCATAAAATAAACTGTAACAAGAGCTCAGAACAAAAAAATATTGGAATGTGTAAATACTTTCCCAGTCAAGTGCGATTTGGACATTTTTTATTTTTTATTTTTTATTTTTTTTGGAAAAGAATGATCAGAAATTTAAATTCATCCAATTACAAAATGTTTAATTCTTATTTGTTAATATTATTATAGAGAAACAAAATACTTCTCATTAAAACAAACAATCAGTTTTGCTTCTTTAAATTCTTCCCAATTCTCTGGTCTTTACTGCCATCTAGTGGCCAAACAGAGTCATTGACTGTTGGTGATTCCTAACCTTTAACAACAAAAACATTCTTAAAATAAAATAAATACATTGATTATATTGTCTTTTTTATTTTTAATTAAATGCCAAATAACACTTGATCCATAAAGTGTCAAAAAGAAAAACAAAACCAAATATACAAAAAATGGACACATGAAACTTTAGCCTTTAAGTCTAAATATACACCAGTTTCTCATTTATTCATTAGCATGTTCATGTCCATTCATGAGAAAAAAAGCCAAATGTTTGTGGAAGATAAAGATTAGGAGTTTTAAGAGGAGAAAGATCTTAAGACAGGGACAGGAACCACTTCCCTCTTATCTCCAACAACCTACAAAACTTCTGTCTCCATATTGACTGAAGCATCAGAGGGCAAACTAAACCAATTTAGCAAGCCAAAAAAAGGCTGATAGTCATTGTTACAGATATTGAGCTCAAAATAAAAACGCATCTCATAAGATGTGGGTGTTGCAGCCATTTTGAATTAAATATCTGTCATGTTTTGGCGGGCGACATGCATTCCTGCAGGAAAAGCTTGGCCTTTTATTGGCCCTCTTTTCAGGACACGAATACAATAAACTGAAATATAAAGAAACAAAAAAGGTGAGAAATACATATTTTAGTGGAAAATCTGTTTTCCCTTTAAAACCTTTGAGTTTTAAAAAGTTATTTTTAAAATGTTTTTTAAGTGTTGCTTTTGTTCTGAGTGGGTTAAAGACAAAATCATTTATAATAAAAAGCAGTTAAAACCAGGGGTGGAAATTAGCACCCGCCACCGGCCAAATGTGGGTAAATATTTGAAGTGGCGGGTGAATTTGATCAACACACACGCCACTGTGGCGGGTTGTCAATTTGAACAGAAAAGGTGTTATTTGTCCTCCTGACATATAGGGGGCAGCAATGTGCTCGAGTTGCTGCTGTTGCGTCGAGCCGCGTTCCCCCATCAGATACGGTTCCCCCTGCGTCTCCATAAATAATGACTTATCTATTAACAGAATTGTTTAGTGGGGCAAATATTTCT
>NC_051438.1:28603347-28610343 GCF_001649575.2 Kryptolebias marmoratus | reverse complement strand
CCTTCATCAGAATATCCTACCTGTTAAATATAAGCGGGTACCACAAATAGATCTATGCATTAAAAGCAGCAAGTGTCTGAAAAACATTACAACTTGCATACAAAAACTTACAAAAGCACAAAAAAAACCCTTCAAAAACACTCCACAGAAATAAATTTCACTTGTCTGAATTTTTTTATGTACAGATATGCATCTTTTAATGGTTTAAAATAAGAAAAATAAAATAAGAAAAGTCTAGTTATTTCCATGCAGTGTCCAGAAAGAGGTGTTGTTCAGCTTGTAGGACAGCACAACTGCTTCCACCCACCTCCATCATCATCATCATCATATGAAATTACTTTTTGTCACAACAAAAAATAGTGGCTGGTAAAATATTTGAGTGGCTGGTAAAAAAATGTGTCTGGCTGGTGGACAATTTTTTTTAATTTCCACCCCTGGTTAAAACCCTTCTGGACTGTTTCAGGTATCCTGATTGTCCTCTGATCCAGCTCAGATCCATGTTGGAGGTATAATCTGTTAGCAGGTGTTTCCTACAGAGGAGCATTTGTTAATTTCAGGTTTAATTTCAGTATTCTCTCTGGATTTAACGCCCAGTTTTAATGAAGCTCATTAATGCTCAGTCCTGACAGTTGATCTTATCTTCACAGGTTCACAACAACACAAGAAGTTTTCTATTTCAAACAAAAATGGAGGTTTGTGATTTTGACGCCACATTTGGAAAGAGTTCAGCTTGGAACTGTTGTTGGCCTTTTTTCTTTTTCTTGTTGTTCTAAAGTTTTATACTAAACACACCTTTAACAGCAACGCTTATAAATGTTTATAAACTGTAATCTTGCTGCTTAATTCAACCTTGTAAGGATGAAAGATTAGATCTTGTTTTTCCTACAAGGACACATTCTTCAGGATTGGATAATTGGCAGCAGGGAAACTTGAGATCCATGAATCCTCAGAGCAACTTTTACAAAAGCTGAAGTTCTCTCCTTCAGTGATCTGTAAGGTGACGGCTGCAGCAGCTTCTCAAACATGAACTAAACATTAAAGGTTAAAGATCCAGCAGAGTTGGTGACAGCAGTACTTCTCAAGTTCATAAATTTAATATTTAGACTTTGACTTTATCAAAGGTTTCCTGAAACAACACAACAAAAAAACAGAAATATAGAAACAAGGAAAAAAAATCTTTACTACAGACCCACAAAAAGACATTTTACTTCCAAAGAACAACAAACTTCACCAGAGTTTTTTTTCTTAACCGTTTTATTTAAATATGAGATTACATTTAGATAATGAGATATAAAAATCTGTAACAAATATTGATGGAAGGATACTTAATAGAGATTTCAAGTCTATTATAAGGACTAAATATACAGCACAAAATATAAAAATAAAAACTACACCTGAGCCTTAAAATGACAAACTTTTATAATTGTGCTCTTCGTTTGGTTTCAGGATGAGAAGAAAATAAAAATGTCTGTAACCACACTGACAGGTTGTAAAACATAAGTGCACTTTAGGTAAAAATAAAAACAGTGGATATAAAATATAGCTGAGATTGTTGTAGCTTTTTAACACACGCCTGACGTGACCTACGTCTCTTTGACCCGACTTCAACTAACCCAGCCTAACTCTGTTTCCATGCATCAGCAAAACCTCCTCTTTACATCACCTGTCAACAAAACATGTCATGTCGCTGATCATCAAAGGCAAACAAGCTGAACAGGTTGATTAACCTGACTACACACCTAAAACACACACAAAAGAGCCAACGCAGCCAAACATCAGCTACAGCAAACGATGCTTTTCTAAAAAGAGAGAAAATCCAAGACGGGTAAATGCAGCAGAAACACAAAAATCTAAATAAATATAACATACTTCATCTCTCTTCCTTCTTGTTCTTGGATGAGAAGAAACCTGAGGTCAAATTTCATAACAACATTTTGTTTTCAACATTTCCAAATAAAGAAAATACAGCCCCTTAAAAGAGACGTTATTCTCTTAGGGCTTATTGTAAATAAGGTTTATAAAATACTGTGGTTAAGACTTGTAGAAATGACCTAACTGTAACCTTTAACTATTGTTTAACTGAAGATCACACCCTGAACTCCTACCCAACCCATAATGACCGACACCAACAAAAAACAAAAAGCCTGTTAGGAAACAATAAAATAAAATACAAATCCCACAAATATCTTTTCTTTTAAACTTCAGCAACCAGCCGTCAGTTTGTTTCACCTCGTTACAGAAACAGAGACATCAGTAACTTCAGTAATATGTCACTCAGCACTTAATTCATTAATCCAAAATCAAATATATCAAATAACTGCATGTGGTAACATGAAGATTGTCAACCTTGGGCAGACGCAACAATAAAATAAAGTAAACGATGAACCGATTTGTCTACAGACAATTTAAAAATCTTCACAGTAAACATGTGATGCTTAAATACATTCGTCACTAAAAGGCACCGCAGCTGTCTGAACAAATAAAGCTTTCATTTGGTGTTTGTCTGCATAAGTCTGGATGTCTTCTTCATCTCCAACTCCTTTGTTAAACTTTCAATTACTGAAAGGCTTTGTGCATTATTGGATGGAATCAGTTTCAGGCAGAGTCTGCTCATTCTATTAACAGAGCAGGCAGCGTTCTGCACATTTAAAGGGAATAACCTTATAATTAAATACTCAAAGAGAAAATAACATACTGGACAGTCCAACTTCAGCTTCTTTTTATCCTTTATTTTGGATATTAATATTTTAAAATATTTTCCATTTGGACCCATCAACCATTAACAAATAACTAGATATCTGACAGGAAGCAGGAAGTTGAAGCAGAAAAGGACCCAGCACCTCCATCGGCTGGTCCCACAAGTTAATAAAAGGAGAAGCTGTAATTCCTTTCTTAATGCTTAAAAAGGTCGTGTGACACCATGATTGTGTGCAGGAGAGTCTGTGTGCCTTAAAGCCCCACGGTGCTCAGACTCTGGTTCCAAAAATTCAACATGGCGGCTCCTGTAAACTGAGCTTCAATTCCCAAAACAAGAGAAGGCAGAGACACAACAACATCGAGTATTCTTAATAAACTATGTCGATGTTTGGACCCTGAAGAGGCAAAGAACCTAAATAAATCACAATCAAATACAACCATCATTTCCAAAGAGTCAAAAATATTCAGCCAACTCCTTTTGTGTTATATATATATATATATATATATATATAAACTATAACTAATCCCAGGTTATTAATGCAGGTGACAGGAGGAGATGTTATACTGAATCTCACAGTTACAGTTTGACATAATTTAACATTAAACTCAGTTGTCGACTCAAGAAAAATCTACAAATCTTGTTCTGGTGGCAAAATGGTCATGAACTCGTTCATGTGTGTCGGTGTAGAAACTTGGTGGAAAAATAGGTCTATCTTTAAAGTTTCACTGGACTGAAAGGCACTTCATACTGCACTGACTTTGTTAGATTTAAAAACACTGAAACTGCAATAAATAAACCTCCACAGCAGTGACCTTCAGCAGCCATGTAATCTTATAAAGGCACATTTGCAACCCTAAGCTATTTTTCCTACTTATGTAGCAGACATTTGGACAGATATTTGATCCATTTTAGGACTGATTGTCACAACCTCCATTAGGAACGCTGAGGCTTTGAACATGGTGAACGGCATCTGTGATGGTGAAGAAAATCAACTTGTTCTTCCCTACCTGACCGTCTTTTTCGCTGCTGTAGTAACCCCCTCTTTCCAACGTGTCCAGTACTGAGGTATTACACTGCGTCAGGATAACATCAATCCCAACTTCTCCGTAATCTTTCCGCACCTCTTTCAAAGCATTCACTCCAGCAGTGTCCAGGAATAAGATGGCGCTGCAGTCGATTACTAAGCTGCGCACACGTCGTGAAGATTTCTCATCGAGCACCAGTGTTACAGCCAAAGCTGCTTCATTATTCTCCTCCCATGCTTTCACTCCTGACTTCATCTTTGTCATGTCTCTTCTCTTTAAACACTGCGCTCGCTCCTTCACAGGGTTGAGACCCACGCATTTGTAGAGGGACTTCTTGAACAAGCTCTGGTTGGCGTAATAGATGGGCGCCTCGTATCTGAAAACGGCCACCCCAGAATGTGTCTGAAGGCCGTGGTACGATGACAGGTGCTCATAATGCTCCCTGGACCCAGCCTTGCCCAGCTCCAGCACTTGGGCTTTCTGGGTTCGACCCAGGATGCACAGGGCTGACACCAGAACTCCAACCAGAAGACCAAGCTCAGTGTTGACCAGTGCCGAAGTAGCCATGGTTACCAACCAGATGGAAGCATCGATTCGATTGGCTCGCCACATCCGGGGAATGTCCAAGAACTTTCTTAGAGCACCACGGAGGTTCACCACAATGATTACAGCTAAAACGCATCTGCACAAATGTAAGAAAAGGAAAGGGTCAGTTATCCTGAGCACATAAAACATCTATCAGAGTCAATGAAACAGTGTTGGGTTTAAACATAACAGACAACTAATTTAAGAAGTTTGGACCCTGTGGGTCGTGGACTCTTTGTGGACCGGTATCTGTGGATACCACACAAATACCTCAGAGTCTTTCTTGTATTTATTAAACCATCTCCAAGCAATTTTTACAGGTTATTGTCCTGCTGAGGGGGACATTACTGTTTGGTCATTGTGACTTTTCCTGCAAAATATTTAAGTAGATGGAAGAGTCAAAGTCCATCTACACAAATGCCAGGATGGAGATTTTCTCAACAGAACACTGCACTGTCCCAAAAAATAAAAAGAGGTTGGTGGTACTTGTTTTATTTGTTGGTGACATCTTAGAGGAATCTAAGATTTTGAAATAAATGCAAAGCCTAAATCAATTTAACTGGCTAAAAAGCTGGATAAATAAAGAGTATGAAAGAGAAAAAGGGTCCAGCAGACATTATTGATGAAGGACTTTTGTGGTCAATGAAGCAAATCGATGCCAATCAGCTGCAAACACAAAGTTTAAGACTCCAAACAAAACCAAAATCATTTTCTAGTTGGTGGAGATTTATCTCTATTTGACAGTTATCTGACGTTTCACGGATTCATTTTTTTTCTGCTCTTGTTCCATTGTCTCATACAGTATCTGAACGGCTGTCAGGACGTTTTATAAATATGTCTTCAGTTTCTGGTGTTTGGAGTAGCTTCTGCAGAGAGAAACAGCAGAGTCAACATGAACCCTGAACTGGAATCAAAGGTCCTCTGGAATTGTCAAACTTTGCCTTTGAAACCTCTTTTCAAAAATAAACAACAAGTAAATTATACAATCAGATCAAAACACTTTTGAATTGTCAAACTACTGGAACATTTTCCATCCAGCCAAACTTTATTAAAAGCTCAAATAGGATCTGAGTCATCAGTTTGACTGAAGGGATACTGATGTGTCTGCTGCAGACTGAAGTTTGAGCTTCTGAAAGAGATCTCTACAGATATAAACTACAGCATCTGTTACATGGTGTGCTTTATTTAAAAACATCTTTATAACAGCCGATTTATCAACCAAAAATCAAAGCAACAGTACAGCAAAACATTTATTACTGTAAAAAAAAGACAAGATAAATCTAAATGTTTAGCATTGTGTTTTCTGAAGATGACTCAGTAGATAAAACTTTGATTTCCATTAATATGCATCTTGCATATAAATACTTTTCTTTCTACTGACAGGAAAGATGAAATATTTGAAGGAGAAACGAAGAATGTTAGTCAAGCAGCCATCACTGTCAGGTTAGTCTGAAGAGAATTGGGCTGTTTAAAGTCAAAGTTGAGATTTTTCAAGTCTTATATCAGTTAGGGGTGCTTTTTTCAGTTGAATATTTGAATTATTGTGCAGCACATGGATGCCTGGTTTAAATGCTCACCTACAGCATATGCCTTGCTCATTAGGCATATGCTGTAGGTGATAAATGATTCAGTGATTTAAAAACTCTGGTGTCCTTACTTTTGAAGGGAATAGAAGAGCGGTGCAATAACCAGAAGCACCAGCAGCAGGACGAGCGCGCTGACCAGCCCCGACATCTGCGTCTGGCAACCTGTCGACTCCTTGACGAGGGTCTTCGTCAGAGCGGCGCTGGTGGTGAAACAGCGAAAGAACGACGGCAGGATGTTGCAGAAACCAATGGCGTACATCTCCTGATTGGCGTCCACTGAGTAGCCGTGCTTCTTGGCGAACATCTCTGAGAGCGACACAGTGATGGCAAATCCCACGATGGCTATGGAGAAAGCATCGACAGCCACGTTGGGGATGAGAGTCCATGAAGGCAGCTGAGGAGGAAGGAAGCCTGTAGGGATGTGTCCAGCCACCCCTGAACCATATTCACTGTTGAAGTGACCAAAGTGAGACGCAAGTGTTGCAATTATCACCACAAAGAGCTCAAATGGGATTGGAGCCTAGAGAGAGAGAGAGAGAGAGAGAGAGAGAGAGAGAGAGAAGTAAACCAGACAAGAAAGAAAGACATAACCAAAGGTCACTGTCAATAACTCAATAAAATAGACACCTGCTACATGTTTTCAGAGGAAATAAATTAATTTGGTTTACATAATAAGGTATACACAAGATTAAGATACAACAACACTGCCTAGTTTATGCTACAGTCAAAAGTTGAACTGATAGTGATTAGGTTATTGGCCCACTGATGTCACAATCCCAACTACTTTTTAATGGCCAAAACATACAAAGACACATATAAAAACATTCAATTAGCATTTTCCAATCCCTCCAGGATTTCGCGGGGCATTTTCCTAAAAGTTGATTTTTTTTTACTAAAATCAATAAACAACCATAACTTTTAATATATAAACCAAAAATACTTCCTAGTTTTGTAAGATAATTCCCAACAAACATTGACATTCTCAAAAGGTGCTTTATTTGAGAACTTTGATGGCTTCTAAACTGACATTCATGAGCATTTCTGGATTGTCCCTGGTCTGCAGCTCTCCTCACATGTTTTGCAGACACAAAGTGTTTGTCGA
>NC_051438.1:28584957-28603270 GCF_001649575.2 Kryptolebias marmoratus | reverse complement strand
AAACTGGTTTGCTGAAATCTTTGTGGGCAAATGTGAAGCATTAGCGCACATTTTGGCTTCGGTCGCTGCTCCTGCACGCTCCCGGCATTCTGATGTTAACAGGAAGTGACGTCACGTGTCTTCTTCCTGAGTTATTTGGGGTTATTTTGTATGCCACGCTACACAAACCCACAAAGAAGAGACTAGACCACAGAAACGGTGGCGAATCACTTTAGGAACAATAAATATTGGGTTAAAGTTGCGGTGTTTTGGACAAAGTTGCACAAAGTTTTCTTGATTTTGCGTTAATAGTTGCGATCGCAACATTGCAAAATCCTGGAGGGTCTGATTTTCTTTACAAAAAGAACACCTTATAATTACCTTTAGCTTGGTTTTGAAGCGATCATTAAACTCCTTTGCAGGAATCAGTATCGCCAAACACACCAAGCTGGTGACCAGGTCACAAATGTTGGTTTTTCCAAGGTTGGTGAAGATGCCATACCAAGTCTTGAACAGAGTGAACCAGCCTTGGGGCCGAGGAATCTTCAGGCCCAGAAGGTACTTAAACTGGGACGTGAGGATGGTCAGGGAGGCGCCTGTCGCAAAACCACTGAGGAGGGAGTCCGAGAGGTAGACAGAGACAAAGCCTACCTGAAAAAGGCCCATTAGCATCTGAGAGAGAGACATAAGCTGTGAGGTTCCAAAACAAACAAGAAAAATATTTCAAAGGCACATTTGGCTTTAAAGTTTTAAGCAATTTGTTAGTTTGTCAAAGCTGAATTACAGTTTATAACCCAATTTATTTGTTTAGTTTTTCTAAGGCTTTAGAGAATATAAGTTAGATTTGTTATAATGTATTTAAAACACAAAACTGACCTGGTAAACGCCTGCAGTAAAGGTAACTGTTGCTCCCACTGTGATGGCGTAGCAGCTTCTGTCACACTCAACATTCGTCTCGTTTCCCAGACTGGCCAACAGGACACCAGTGCTGTTTCCGCCCACGCTGCTGCTTTCTGAGGGGTATCCTGCCAAAGCCAACTCTCGATCCACAACCTGACCTACCAGCAGGCACAGGACTCCAAAAATCCCCACTGAGATGTGCCTGGAAGTGCCCAGGAGGGTATAAATGATAGACGAGAAGAAGGAAGTGTAGAGACCATATATGGGGTCTTGGCTTGCCAGCAGGGAGTACGCTATAGACTGTGGGACCAGTAGGATTCCGACAATGAGTCCAGACATGGAATCACCCAGAATCCAGTCCCTGAGTTTGTAGTTCGGCAGCCATTTCAGGATGGGAACAAAGCCCAGTATTTTGGATTTCACCTTCTTTGTGGTGCATGAGCAGTGTTTCTTCAAACGATTCGACACGACGGTTTGCCATTTCTTCGCTGGTTCCTTCTCGACTCTTTCCAGAAAGAGTGGCTGCTTCAGGTCGGTCTCAGGTCCGTCCTCCTCTGGGGCGCAGCCATCATTCTCACTAACATCCATGTGTCTGGATGTTAGTGGAGACAAAGATCAGAAATCAAACCTGCAACTAGGCACCTGGAAAACACATGAAGATATTACTGGAATCTAAAAAACATATCAGTACTCTGAGGCCTTGTTGGAAACTGATTGTTTCTGGAATAAGGAGCACAGCAGAGAAGCAGGAAGGAAATCACATTGTTGGACGTGGATAATAATCTTCATCCGTGGTATTTTACCAGGAATTTCCTCCTTTTAAAATCAAACCCCAGTGCAGATAACATACACATCAGGTCTCCCACATACACGAACAAAAACCATTTTTAAAAGCTGATATCAGCCTAAGCAAGGACAAAGTACTGTAAGCAGGAATGAGGAAAACAATTAAAAGATACTCTTGCACAGTCATGATATATAGGTCATGAGTTGGGCGTATTAAGTTTGTGGATTTCTAATAACAACACATTTATCAGACTTGATGACAGTCTATGGTATCAGAAACCCAGAAAGATAACATTTGTACATCTTAGCAGGTCAAGATCTACAGGTAGAATTTAAAAGAACTTTTATTTTGACCACAAACATTAAATTCTACTGTACTGTAGGTTTGTTTTTTAAACTTAGCTTCTTTTCTTCCTCATTAGAGGTCATGATGATGGTGATTTGTTAATCAGATTATCCCTGCAGTGAACAGACTGTTCAAATTTCCTGGAGTGTTTTCCACGGAAAATACTCCAAGACCTACGGCTTAAAACCAGATAAAGCTCTGATCAAAAAATAAAAGGCGTTTTGTCATGTCTCTTCTCTTATCTGACTGTAATCTAACTCAGTGGACTGAGCCATGAATGAGCACCTTTGTAAACAAGATGTCAACGTGGACAACACCGGAAACTTCGGACTTTAGACAATAAAGGAGACAAAACGCTTCTCTGCGGAGGAAACATCAACTTTAACGTGTAAAGTTACCGACCTGCGCTCGAATAAGCCTCCTTCACAAAGTTTTACCGACGTTACGCTCCGAAGGTTCAGCTTTATTCTGCCGTGCATTCATTTAACGTCAGTCTGTCACTCCTTGCGTCATGACGTAGCACGGAACGTCATTGCGTCACGTCGTTTGCTGAGCCAGTAAACATGGTCAGTGCTGGAAGTTTATTTTCGACACGGGTTTGTGTCACATTAACCACGATTTTCTCAAAAATACAGGTGGAAATACAAAACTATAGGCTTCTTAGAAATAATTATCACTAACTGTAACTTTCTAGATTGTTCTTTTTCTTTTTTTGGAGAGTTGTTTGTCGTATATTTGAGTTATTAATCTATTAAAAGCTTTACTTTACGACCAAAATGTATTCAAACTCAACTAAATTAATTTATAACAGTAAAATAACTTGTTCAAACCTCTTTTTACGTATATAATAGTATTCTAACGTGACTTTTGCAAATGCTCAGAAATTGAGAAAAATCTGAAACCAGTTTTTGGGACCTATTCAAGGCTATGGGAAATAGGGGTTCAGAGGGTGCTGCAGCAGCGCCCCCTGATGGATGCAGAAGACATTCAATACATTATTAAAAAATTATTGAAAAGAAGTTAAATAAAATATGCCTATGTGTAAATTTCATAAACATTGATATTATGGAGTTTTGTAATTCAGCACTGTTATTGTTTATCTATGTGCAAAACTGAACTTTTTAACATTTTTAATAAGTGGGCAGATTAGCTTTCGGTCATTAATGCAATGTTATACCTTTTACATCACATTTTTATATGTCCATATTCAGAAAAGACAGCATGCTCTGTAAGTGTACATTACATTGTCTGTATTTGATATTATGATTTTCTTCATATGGGTGTCTTATATATGACTCAAAACACCTCTAAACTAAAACAGATTCCTACAGCTCACCATTTTATGAAGTAACATGTTGTACTCCAACCAATCAGAAAAAAGGAATATCATGCTCTAAATAATAAGACAATAAGATTTATTTTCTCTTTCTCAACTTTTCTTAGGAGAACACCACTTTTCAAACACAAATCTGTGATCAAACAAGCATCAACACAGCCAATCTTCAGTGATTTATTAAATTACAGATGCCGTTTCCTGTTATAGTGACATGTACATATCTGAATACTTAATTATTAAAATTTCAAATAATCAACTGTTTACTTAGTGTTTTTCATGCTCCTGTAAGGAAGTCCTGGTGCTACAAATCTTGCTGTGGAACATAGAAAAGAATGTCTAAAAGAGTCATTAAACATTGGTGGGTTTTGTAATCCCGCTGTTTGTAATTGGACGCAGGCTTATGTCCACACATGACCATTTAAAACCATCCGAGTAATCCCTTTTCTCTTCTCAGACATCTGAAGTTGGATTGGTGAGTAGGACAGAGGGATTACACACCTTGCTGGGGATCGTACACAGACTGAAACAGGTAGACATATTTGTTCTCCTTGATTTTATGTGTTAAAGCCATAAGACAAACATGTCATGTCTTATAATGGATAAAATTAGTTGTTTTGGATAGTGTGAGGGTATGGAAGTGCCAGGATGATTAGATGTTAGTCAAAAAGTATTCAGTTAATTAAGAGGAGTTAACAACCACAAAATGATACCACTTCAGGCAGGTAGAGAGCCTCGGCTGTGTTTCAGAGCAGGTTAAATGTTTTATATTAACATAAGTGCTTATTATAACAATCACAGCCTAACTTGAAAACACTGTTTTAACATGGCCGTGCTTTCATGACAAACCCACAGAGACTTATTTTGGTTTAGCAGTGCTTTCACTCCATTGTTACATTGTTTCCTGTCAGCAGCAGCCATGGTGGACGCAGCTGCAGCTGAGCAGTTCCTGGACGCCAACCCAACATTCGCCAAGCAGTACTACGACATGCATTTACGCCCTAAGGTCATCTCAGACCTGCTGGACAGCAACCGCAAACCACTGATGGACATCGGCACATTCCACGAGCTGACGATGGTGGATGAGAGTGAGATCCTGTTCGACTTGGTGCGGGATATCCAGGACAACTTGCAGATGGAGAAATCGGTCTTCAGGCTCATGAAACACCTCAGCTTCATGTTGAGGGCCGACCGGATGAGCCTCTTCATGTACCGGCAGAGGAACGGTGTAGCTGAGCTGGCCACCAGGTCACTGGATTTCTCACTGTTTATCAAAAGCTATGACATAACTATATAATCAATGGAAACACCTGTTATTAAATGAAAACGGTTGTTAAAGTTGAATTCTCTTCCCTTGATCCCTTCCAGAACACAAGTCGCCACAAACAGTCAGCAGTTCTTACTCAATATTTATCTGCTTCTGTTTGAATTCATCTAATCTTGGCAGGAAAACTTTTTGCAGGTCAGGCAGGAGTGGTTCAAAGAGCCCAGCTAAACTCGAGCGGCTAATTTTCAGGTTCACAAAGTGTCCGGTTCAAACAATTCTACATTTTCGTGACTGTTTCTGCTCCCTCCTAATCTTCCTGTTTGTGAAATCTGTGATTTCAAGTCCCCAACAAATTTGGCATGGCCGTAAACTTCTATTAACAACTCTGTGGTTGTGTACATTTGTTTTTCCTCAGCTTAGTGAGTTTCCTCCAACTTGCCAGACTTTCAGTTTACTCCTTTAAAACAGAAACATAGTTTTGATTGTTAAAGTTGACCAGTTTTATTGTGTATTTCAGGTTATTTAATGTCCATAAAGATGCAACGTATGATGAGTGTCTGGTGCCGCCTGAAAGTGAAATCGTGTACCCGCTGGATATGGGCATCGTGGGTCATGTGGCGACCAGCAAGAAGATGGTCAACGTCCCTGATGTGACAAAGGTACGCACACCTGACTGCTCTTTGTTTGTTGATACATTTAACCATAGAAAAATGCTTGTATGTCTCTTTTTTTAAAACTTTTTTACCTCCCACTTTGATAAAACATAAATAATTTACTAATCCAGATTACATTATTGCAAAAACTATCTGGAGAACGAATCAAAGACACCTTCTTATGGTTTATTCACATTTTTGGTATAATAATATGATAAACATTTATGTGAAATTAAATTTAATGTAATTTTATTAGGAAATAAGGAACTAGAAACTGTTTTTATTCTTGTCAAATTTTGTTCACAACTGCTTTGTTTCTCTTTGACCACAAGAGGGCAACAAAACATCTTTGTGCACCTTTCTTTAATTCCATTTAATTCAAAGCCAGTTTAATCTTATTACAGGCAATACCTTTGACATTTGAAAATAGCTTGCAAGCATTTTTTCATGTGCCCGTCCTGCTCCTGCAGGTCCACCCAGAGTCCCCTCTGCTCGCAGTGTTTTTCTGACAGTTTCTGTTAATAAGGCAGAGGCACATTAAACCTAACTGATGCATCACAAACCCTCCTCAGCATCAGATCAATCACAGCCTTTCATGTGAGATTAGAGAGCACAGCTGCTGATGTGCAAACAAAAACAGATCAGGCTGCCAGGCCTGCCAGGTTATGCCTTTATTATGAGTCAGTTTCTGCTTGAAACCTCGGCCTGTGAAGCCCCAGCCTCACACAAACACAATGATAGATGTGGAAACTATAACAATCAAAGGCTCTATGGCGTCATTTCCCAGTGGCATCAATAAAACATTTAAAGTTTCCATATAATCGTTTGGCTTTATGTTGCTAATGCATGAAGGAGTGCCTTTAAGTAACAGACTGGGAATCTGTGTCTCTCTGCAGTCTAATCTCGCACAAACCTGTCAGGATTGCTCTACATTAGACGAAGGATTATGATGACTAAGAGCTGGCCTAAATTTTCCCTCGTCACTTGTTGTTTTTGTTTTTTTCTCCACAGAGTGAATTTATTATTCTCCTCATGTGCAGACTTGGTGTAATTCAGCAGTTTAAGGTGTTGTTGTGTCACTGAGGAAGGTGGAAAGGCTGAATATGGAGCGAGTTAATCTGTCCTGAATTAGAGCGATCCCAGATTACTCCCAGAGGTCACACAGGCCCTGAGCCACTTTCACACACTCAGCACACCTTTAATCTATTCAGCTACAGCTCCTAATATATATAAAAATAACTTGGAATTGACTAAATATGTCATTATTTGAAACTGAATTAGCCAAGCATGAATGTACTGTCGTGTTTTATATTAAAGCAGAGGCTGTAAAGTTATTTATGTCTGTGTTTTCATACGTATGGCCATCTAACTCTCCCACAGGAAGTCCAGCAGGAAGTTCAAAAAGATAAACAACTGCATGCAAAAATACAAACTGTTTATTTTATATATGCTAAAGCTTCTGAGTAAAAGTGAAGATAAAACTTAAGATGAGGTTAACATGCATGATGAAGATCTCTCCAAGTGAATAACAGCTTGTCAGTCTGCCCAGATGTTTGCAGCTGGTTTAGTTGTGAACCGTTGGGTTGCAGGTTGCAGTGTAAGCAGGAGCTGTGTGGTGCTGATTCAGGACCAGCCCTGCAGAGATTTATCTCTGCCTTTCCCACACAAACCCCTGTAGAGAAAACAAGAACTTGAATTATGTCTAATCTATACTTCTTTTAAACATACTTGTGCCTTTTTACGAGGAGTAAAATCTTGTTGGAAAATCCACGATAAGCTTCAGCTGCTTTAAAGATAAACAACATTAGAGCAGCTGATATAAGTTATTTTGTGGATAATCTTTGTTATAGCTTGTATAAGATGTACATTTCTGAAGCATATAATTTTTCTGACAAATCAAAAGTCGATTTTTCTTCTTTGTTAAAACATTTCTGTGATTTTCTTTAACTTGCAGTTTAACAAAACAAATGCCTAAAAGGTCTCAAACAAGCTATTAAGCTCCAAAGAAAGACGGACATCTAGCCAACAGTCTGGCCTGTACAGAGGTTTTTATTCTCCGTTGACAGTTAATGACGCTTTGCGAGTATTGAGCTTCACTCGGGGTAATTATGGATGTGAGCAGCGTGCTCATCAAAGCTGCCAGAATCTGCTGAAGAGTAATAAGGACTTGGCAGAGTCATGCAATCAAATGTTTGTTTTCTTGTTTGTTCTGTTAGAGTTCTCATTTCAGTAACTTTGTTGATGAGCTGACCGAGTATCAGACCAAGAACGTCCTCGCCATCCCCATCATGAACGGTAAAGACATGGTGGCTGTGATGATGGCGATCAATAAGTTGGACGGACCATGCTTCACTGCCAAGGATGAAGAGGTAACGTGTGAAACCTGTCTGCCCATTTAATCTGAGCAATGAAAGGTCCTGAAGGGAGGAGCAACAAAGCATTTCATCAGGCTTTGTCAGACGAAACAACAAAAACAGTTTACTGATGAAAATGTGGTCTTTTTACTGCAGACCCTCAACAAATACCTCAACTTTGCCAACCTGGTGCTGAGAGTTTTCCACCTGAGCTACCTGCACAGCTGTGAGACAAGAAAAGGACAAGTACGTACAGAAAACAAGCAACATGTGAAACAGTCATTATGCACACACTAATGCATGAAACGGGTTTTATTTTGAGAAAACAGCAAGGTTTGATTACCACAAATTAGGAAATGTATAGTAATTAAAGAGGAGACCCTAAAGTGCCAATCTCTGCCTCCTCCACAGCTCACAGCAGAGAGGAAGCAGATATAAAGATCTGCTGTTATAATCACATTTTTAAGCATTTTTACAAAGCTGCAAGACAATTTTGCTTAATATAAACTTCATCATCCTTTTAAGGTGCATCCATTTTAAGATTAACATTGAAGAGATCCAGTTTTGAAACCTGACCAAGTTTGTTTTCTCCTGCCTTTACGACTTTTTAGAAGGTGAGAAAAGTTTTAAATGGTTTCAAACTGTTCTTGTCTGCTCTGGCCTGTTTTTGTTCAGGTGCTGCTGTGGTCAGCCAGCAAAGTGTTTGAGGAGCTGACAGACATAGAGAGGCAGTTCCACAAGGCCTTGTACACAGTCCGAGCTTTCCTCAACTGTGACCGTTACTCTGTGGGGCTGCTGGACATGACCAAGACCAAGGTAGGCTTCCACTGAGACACACCTGGATGTTAGGATCAGCTGTGAAACTAAACCTCAAGAAGGGAAAACATCCCAGCACCGCCCACTCCAGCAGTTTTTTGTCTCAAACAGCATTTTCCTTCAATAAATCCTAAACTAAACTGAATCCTAATGTGTCAAATGTTGGTTTGTGGTTGCTTGGGGATCCAAGTGTGAAATCAACAGGTAAGAAGCAGGTTTAAATGAAGAAATGGATTTATTACCTGATCAAAAACAGGAGTGCCAAAAACCATGGGTGAACAGAGAAGTTGCATATGAAAATCTGAGAAATGTTGAGTGACAGCAAGAAGCTTAAATCTGCTGGGAGGGATGATTACTGAGTGAGAACAGGTGTACTAACTCCAAATAATACTCAAGTGTATGTGACAAGGCAAACAGGAACACTGCGAGCTGGAAAACAGAAACCTAAAGCTGCCAGAATAAACAGGTGACGAAAACACAGAAAACACTGGCAGAAACAAACTGAACATGCTGAGAAACAAAGTACAGACAATGAAAACTAGATATACTAACAAAATCCTGGCTTATCCTGGTCTGAAGAAGCTTTTTACATCCAAGAGAAGCTCAGTTTAAAAATAGTATATTTCAGATGGACCATAAGGACACCTAAAAAAAGAAAACACTTTTTAAACTAGACAAGCAGATTGTTTAACATTCAAACAGTTCTGTTTTGGTCTCATTCCATGTTTTTTGTATCCAGTTCTGCTTTTGTTTTTATCTTTAGGAAGGAGATAAATAAGCTGCTTCAAACCAGTATCCCTGTGTATTTGTACTACCTGAAATATGATTATGAATACTTCTGAATATGGTTGTCACATAATTACAAGCTGGTGCCAGTTGATTCCCAGCACCTGCTTTATGAGAACAAGCACATGTGGTCTGGCTGCACAGATGGCACTACGCTGGAGTCCATTAATAAAGCAGAATAAACAAACACAACTTGTAGATCATCTTTAAGTACTTGTTTTGGACACTTTGCTTCTTCTGAAGACAGAACGAAAACACTGCACACCCCAGGTGCTGCTGGAGTTTGCATTTCTCTGTTGGTATTTTGGGATTTTACCTGAGATTTGATATAAATGCAACAAAGTAATAAAAAAGTTAGCTTTGTCTTCTCTAAATCCTTTGCTTTTCATTGGGTTTGTCTGTAGGAGTTTTTTGACATGTGGCCCATTTTGATGGGAGAAGCTCCTCCGTATGAAGGACCCAAGACTCCCGATGGCAGGGTGAGGAAATATCAACCTCTGCTGCAAACACCGTCTCTGTTTCTACTTCCTACAGATCCGAACGTCGCTGCTTCTGTTAAAAACTGCTCCCAGTGTCACATTTTACATCTTTTATCACCATCTGGGCCATCAAAAAGTAGATGAGAGATTTTTATGACACCTGCTGAGCTAAATCCTGCTCCCAGGGCTGTGAAACTATTTTGACATCTCAAGTCCTGAATCCTGACAAGACTTTAGGAGCAGCTGACCTCCAGCTGCTGAGTTTGGATCATTTCATCGAAGTAGTTCAGTGTCACAACTCAGACAACTGGACCTTGCTTCAAGATATTCTTCTGCAGTATCGTGGATTATTCCATAAGCCTTTAAAAAGCAAACTAGCATAATTAGTTTAAATAAAAACAAGCTGTTTTTTTGTTAGTCTTTTGTAAAAAGTCCTATTTTTGGAGCTCCGGGAAACAACGTCTCAATAAGTTTTTCTGTCTTCTTCAGGAAATTATCTTCTACAAAGTGATTGACTACATCCTTCATGGGAAAGAGGACATTAAAGTCATACCGTAAGTTATAACTAAGGTTCAGAGAGAAGGTAAATGAATAAATGTGAAAGGTTAAAAACCATCTTATTCCAAACATTACTTGGTGTTTAGAATGAGGTCTTTTTTGTGTCAGTTAGGTTTAAATAGACTAAATAAAGCCCGTTTTAGGAATTTATTTATAATAAATTTGGACAGTGACTCAGCTGGCTTGATTTTGTCTTAAAGAAACAGTCCGAGGACGTTCCAGCGTTTGATAAGTCGTAAAGTTTGGGTTCGGGAGGTTCTCTGTAGGATGTCCTTTCTTGTAAGGTCTGGTTTCGTTTCCACCGCAGATAAGGATCCTGAAGCGATGCAGCAGCCTCTGCTTGATAAAAGCTAAATCACTTCTCTGGGGTTTGTTTCGACTTTTAAAGGCTTTAATATGAGAACAGTTAGGCTTTAAAATGTGGGCAGTTTTGAGTTTTGATTGCTAATTTCACTGCCAGTGGTGCCATTTTAAGTGAAGCTTAAACTTTGTGTATGTTAAACCGATAAGACAGCTAAAACTGTTTTGTTTGACAGTTTCTAATAAACTTAAATGATAATTAATGTCTCTTCCCCTCCAGGTCCCCCCCGGCTGATCACTGGGCCCTGGTTAGTGGTTTACCCACTTATGTAGCAGAAACTGGGCTGGTTAGTCCTTTTTTCTAATTTTTTTTATACAATATATTCTCAAAGTAAGTTTGTTTTGCACCTGCATCATGATTTTAATCCACCTGACGGCACTTTCAGAGCACATCTGTGAACATCACAGCCTAAAGAGCTATAATAGTTAAAAACTCCCCGTTTCCTTCAGTTCTTACCCTCGCAAACATTTATATTTATATTTAGGATTATATAATTTTGACAGCCTTGGTTTTGCTGCGTCATGTTTTGTGATTTATAAAGCCTTTTGAGAAAGAGTTCAGTGTCTTGCCTTCAAGTCCAAACTGTGCTGTGTGAGCACTTTTTAGCCAAGGCTGCACATTTCATCCTGTTCTGTTAGTTTTCTAAATCCAAGACTTTTCTGTCTACCAGAAATGTTTTTTTTTTAAAGTAAGTCAGCTCTTAAAGGTCTTCAATAAGAAGAAATAAGGACATTTTTGGAGACCTGCAGAGTTTGGACAGTGTTGCAGGTCATATTAATACAAGATAAATCCATATATAAACAATTATCTTGTGTTCATAAATGAATAATTAAAATAAAATGTATAAATCAGTAATTGAATACTATCTAAATGGCAAAGAAAGATTAATTTTGGTTCCTCAGGTGGATGAATGATTGCAGCAAACCTGTCAGACACTAAAATCTTTATTTTAATCTTTATTTGAACATCTGAACTGGAGCGTTTGGAAGGAATAACTCCATCTGTAAAACTGTTTTCATCTAACTGTGTTTGCTAATGTTTGCTTTGCTGTGGCGGCCATCTTGAATTCGTTTAACCCCAAAATCTAATCATCTGTAGATGTTAATCCAATGATTAACTTTTGAAAGTTTCATTAAAATCCAATCATTGAGTCATGAGATATTTTGCTAACGATAGAAGTGCCCCCTCCCCCCCCCACACACACAAACAGACACACACACTCTGCCTTCACCTTTGATGGTGGGTGATATTAAGTTGATTTAAAAGATTAATTTACTGGGTAATTAGAAATATGCAAAAAGTTATTGTTGACAAAGTCGGGGTGAATTTTTGAAGTTTCCTTCTGTTTATAAAGATAAGTTTTATTTCTGGGAAACCAAAGTTCATGTAAAAGTAGAGTCTTTCAAGACATTATAAAGTATTTTCCCTGGCTGTTGCTGGAAGTCAGACGAGCAGAACCCCATTAGGCCTTGTTACACAGCTGTCAGTGTGAACACCCGTGCAGAAATGAAAATTGTAATTTCTGCAGCCGTTGTAATTAATCACAGCCAACTTTTCCCAAACGTCTGAACCTGCCTTCATTCATCTGTCCTCGTCACGTTCTCTCATTTTCTTTGGTGCTTGTCATTTTTCAAGTCTACGCCATCTTTCCTCTGTTGTAATTTTTTTTTCCTTCTTTGTATCCTTATGTGGAAGGTAGAAAGTGCAGCTCTCCACAGAGCCACGCTTTCATAAATCGAGAGAAAAGAGACAGATCAAACAGACACTGATGGAGGATTAAAATGAATTTGCAGTGAGGCAATAAGTCCTGAAACGTACATATGAACATGTGTTTTGTCCAAAAAGCTGAAGATGAAGAATTTATCATGTGAGGAAACGTTAAAGAGGCACTTTATCTTTGTTCTGTTATTTAATGTAGCTGAGGATCACCTTTTACCGTTTGGATTGGAGATTTAACTTTGGTTTTAGGATTCTGATTTAAAAGTGTTACTTTTATTAAATGTTATTGTTCTAAACATTTAATTTTCCCTTTTTGAACAGATTTGCAACGTCATGAATGCAGCTGAGGATGAGTTTTTTAGCTTCCAGGTAAGATAGGTGAAACTTTTTTATGTTTGTTTGATTCCCTGAATGTTAGTAAAGTTTAAGCTATAAATTAAACCTCACAAGGAGCAAGTTTAACCAAAGATTTAATCAAACAATAAACCAGTCCTGTTTCTTTACAAACCATGCATGGAAATTCCTGCAAGTTTCCATCTGATTCTACCAAAACAAACTCCTGTGTTTGAGTGTTTTTTGTGTTTTGACCTAATGCAACTGAAAATAATTGGGGTTTATTTAAAAAAAATACACATATCCAGAGAGTGACAGTATTTTTCTGTGGTCATAAGAGGAACTTTAAATTTTAAAGAAGCACTGCTTCAGAGTAACATTACAGATCAGGCCTGTTGGCTGAAAGATGACGTGCTTTCTGTGTGTGTGTGTGTGTGTGTGTGTGTCTGTCTGCAGAAAGAGCCTCTGGACGAGTCTGGTTGGACCATTAAGAACGTCCTGTCCATGCCAATTGTCAACAAGAAAGAGGAGATTGTGGGCGTGGCCACCTTCTATAACAGGAAGGACGGGAAACCCTTTGATGAAATGGATGAAACGCTGATGGAGGTGTGTGTGTGTGTGTGTGTGTGTGTGCCACATGGAGTCACTGGTTTATAAATACACTAGTCTCTGCATTATTTATCTCTGGACCTGAAGGCTTTTCACTGCTGCTTCTTTGTCTGCATTTAAAACACAAAACAAGTTTTATCCTCAGCGGGGTTTTTTTTTCAGATTAAAATAAACTTTTATCAAACATCACGTCATAAACAATTGTTATTAACTGAACTGAAGTTGATTTTTCTTTGCTTGGTGTTCTGGAAACACATCAGCATGTTTGTTTGTTCGCTGTAAACCATTAAAAGATGTTATTTAGAAAAAGAAAACACTGAAAAAAGTGTTGTAATATTTTATATTTGATGTGTTTTACAAATGCATTCATAAAATGTGTTCACTTGTTTCCCTATTAATAAATGCACAACTAAGCAAGAATAAAGATGAACATAAACACCAGAAGGAGCTCATGATGCCAAAAACAGATTTTACACAAAAAGAAAATATAAATCATATATTTATTGATTATTCTCTGCAGTGATCTGGTTAAATATTGTTTAATGTTTTCTGTTCTCTAGTCTCTGACCCAGTTCCTGGGCTGGTCTGTGCTCAACACTGACACTTATGACAAGATGAACAAGCTGGAGAACAGGAAGGACATCTTCCAGGACATGGTGCTGTACCACGTCAAGTGTCGCAAGGACGAAATCCAGAACGTTCTGGTTAGTAAGTAAACCTTGCAACGAGGCCTGGCAGTCATTATCACATCCAGTTTAAGAGGATGATGCTGTTAAAATGTTCAATCCCACTTCAGTGTTCCAAATATTGTCAAGAGTTTTGTTTTTCCGCATTAAAAGGGGGGGTCCTTGCTCTGGCTATTGATTTTATTTTTGAATAATTTCTCAAACCAGCCCCTCGAGTTTCCTAAGAGAAAGAAAGTAGAGCTTGTCAATCTATAAAATGAGTCATGTCTCATGTTCCATGTGGGCTACAGCCATTAAACTGATGGATGCAAAACAAATTTGTTATGGGCCTCGTGAGAGAGCGTTGAGTCCTGCGGGGAGGGGGAAGGGGCGTTCTGTTGGCTGTTATTTATAGCTAAACACAAAAGTGAAGTTAGTGAAAGTAGATGGGAACTAATTTGTTACTTTTATGTTTCATACTTTAACAAATTACTAATGGAATTAAGTTACATGTGTATATATATATTTATAGAGATAAATATATATTTATAAAGAGGAATATTCCTAAAATGAAAAGAGTTTCTCTGTTCAGTTGGGGAGGAATTCCTCTTGATTGTGGGATTCCTCAGGGCTTCCTTCAGGGTCCTACTCTGTTCTCGTTGTGCTTCCATTTACGTCCATCTTCAGGAAACTCAACATCTCTTCTCACTGTTTTATCTGCATGTTTCAGTAAACAGTAACACATCCATTTAGTTTCTGTGAAACTGTCTGAAAGATGCACAAACATGGAGGAAAACTTTTGCAATCTGAACAAAATCAAAACAGAAATCATATTTGGAAAAATATGTCTTCCTTGTCAGCTTCAGCAATGCTCCTGACTAATTATAATCTTGAATATTAATCCATAATACAGCTCGGTATTCTGGTATCTAATGGCTACATATATGATATTTATCAGGTACATACCCTGTAAGTACCAGGCATGTACCTGCTCAGTATCAGGTACTGTGCATGTTTATTTTATTTATGCAATCTCTTTTATTTTAGGTGGATTCCATTCTATTTTAGTTTACCTGCAATGCTTTTATATTTTAATTTTTGTGCAGTGTTTTGGTCAACAAGGGTTGTTTTTAAAATGTGCTACTCCTGTAGGACCTGGAATCTAAAAATGTGGACATCACATGTTGCTCAGCATTCCTTGATTCACATCAGGTCCCAATCAGCCCAAACAGCAACAAGAAATTAAAAATGCATGCCGTGCGAGTGTTCGGGTCTTAGAAGGCTTTAGAAATAAACAGAAATGAACTGATTGATTTCTTTTAACATAATTTTAAAATAATTTCAATTCTACAAGGTCATGAAGCTGAAAGTATGGAGAGAAAATAAAAGACACTGCTGGAAATATTTAAAACTACGTACCTTGGTGTTATAGAAAACAAACCAAGTCAGTTCCGAGGCAGCTCTTTGGTGCAGTTGATATAAAAAGCAGGTGAACATCATCTGTAAACTGAAATAAGCTGTCAGATTTTCTATGAGGTGATTTGTCAGTGGACAGAGAGAGAACAGCTGAAAGACATGACTGTGTTTGACCTCAGATCAGGAGTCAGCTGATTGATGCTGCTTCGTTTCATGCAAGGTGAGGCTTTATGATGTATGTTCCTCCAGAACACCAGAGAGCGATGGGGGAAGGAGCCAGATGAGTGCGAGGAAGAGGAACTCCAAGAGATTCTGGTAAACAACAAAACATTCAGCTTGTGCTTCTCTAACATTTATTATTTATGTGCATCAAATGAAAGATGCCAGAATGAAGAGTTTTAAAAGTGATGAAGACAGACTGGAAAAGAAAATAGACTAACGCTGACTTTAACAATTCTGTTTCCTCTCTTTATTCTGAACAGTTAAAGTATTATTTCTGGTGAATAATAATATGAAAATATTCTCTCAGTTAGACATCAGCATATCTTTGTCCATCTGCTTTTCTCCACAGTCAGAAGTTCTGCCAAACTCGAAGAAAGCTGAGATCTTTGAGTTTCACTTCTGCGACTTTGAGCACAGTGAGCTGGACCTCGTGAAATGTGGCATCAAGATGTACTACGAGCTGAAAGTGGTGGACAAGTTCCACATTCCCCGAGAGGTCCGGGCTTTTTTTGTTTTAGTTATTTTCTCCAAAAAAGAAGACATGACTCTGCATGGAAGTTTAATTCTCCAGTGTGTGAGATTTAGTGACATCTAACAGCATAAATTGCAGATTGCACCCAAATAAATGTCTGCCTACAGCTTGCAGGAAACGAGCTGCAGTGGCTGCAGATGCAGGAAGAGACATTCAGCTTTCACATTGACTTCAGGGTTTTGTTTGTTTTGGTTTTTTTGCAGGTCTTGGTGAGATTCATGTACTCCGTCAGTAAAGGCTACAGGAAGATCACCTACCACAACTGGAGACACGGATTCAACGTTGGACAGACCATGTTCACGTTGCTGATGGTCACACTGCTAATCTGACTCTTTCCATCCTCCTTTCCTCCCTGACCTCCTGCTGAACATCCACCCTCTCATTTAACCCGTCCCGTGTCTTTCCTCTGATTCAAGGAGACAAAGACCTGTGTTCTCTTCCTCTCTGTCTTCTTCACCTCCTTTATTATTTCCTGGAATGTACTGTAAATGTGATTCTGCATAGTCTGGTCTTTATGTGGGTTTGGGAGTTTTGTGTCATAAAACCTGCTGGAACAGCCCAGAAATTAGTAATTTTATTTTTTTATCAAACACATCTGGTTGTGTTCAGACCTTCTCCTCTCGCTCTGACTGTTATGTTTGTTTCTTTCAGACGGGTGATCTAAAACGTTACTACACAGACCTGGAGTGCATGGCTATGGTGACCGCTGGCTTCTGTCATGATATTGACCACAGAGGAACCAACAACCTCTACCAGATGAAGTAAGAGCAGCAGGAAAGGGGAAGTGAGAAGCGGGGGGCAGTGTTTGTCATATCATTTTATTACCTGAAAGACTGAGTCATTCTGAGCATGTTTGATGGACATGACGGACAGCTGTCACTCCTGTCCTGCGTACATGTGACCTGATGTTCAGGTGAAAGTTATTTGTTATTGACCTGATGCTCCTCCAGCTGCTCTGCTCCACCTGCTGATGGATGAGCTAATGAGAGTGGCGATTAGCTTTGGACACACCAGCCCAGGCTTCCTCTGAGGTTTAACATGCATGATTTATCTTAGTATAACCTCCCATCATGCTGTGTGTGTGTGTGTGTGTGTGTGTGTGTGTAGGTCTGGTAATCCTCTGGCGAAGCTTCACGGCTCCTCCATCCTGGAGAGACACCATCTGGAGTTCGGCAAGACTTTGCTGAGAGACGAGGTGTGTTGACCTGTGTGTCTGCAGAGAGGACGGGGCAGCTGGAAGAAATACAGAATCACAATTAAATATCAGCGATTTCTGCCAAAGTTATTCTTCCATCCTTTGACACTATTTGTCATAATTCTTTATCATTTTCTTCAAGCTGCATTTGTGGAAACTTAACAAAAGACTTTGGTTGATGCTCAAAAAACACTCAAATTTTATTTATGTAGTTAGTTTTTTTAAATTGTCTAGCATTTTTTCTAATGAATCAAATATTTGTTGCTTACAGTTTTAAAACTTGCTTCATATTTCTTTCCTGAAATGAATTCTGGCTCAACGGCTCGATGAACAACCACTTCCCTCATACCTCGCACACCTTGTGCACACTTGAGCTGCTTTGTTGAACTGTTATTTGAAGTGACTTTCTGACTTTTTCTCTGCTGCTTCAGGCATTAAACATTTATCAGAATCTGAACCGCCGTCAGCATGATCTTGTCATCCACCTCATGGACATTGCCATAATCGCCACAGACCTGGCTCTCTACTTCAAGTCAGTGTGACAACATTTTTCTACCAGCATTTTTTGTTTTTAGAGTTTGGAAAGAATATTTATCTATCTATCTATCTATCTGTCTGTCTGAACAATGTGTCACATTTTCTTTTTACTTCACTATATTTTTAATGGAAAATACACCACTCCTATTTGCTAAATTGAATTTATGTTGGACTACAGTTTTCAGAAAGGCATTTTTAGTAATGGACACCACTGAATAGACGTCTAGAAGGCAGACCCTCCAGGATTTTGCGATGTTGCGATCGCAACTATTAACGCAAAATTAAGCAAACCCCGCAAAATCGCAACTTTAACCCAATATTTATTGTTTCTAAAGTGATTCGCCACCGTTTCTGCGGTCTAGTCTCTTCTTTGTGGGTTTGTGTAGCGTGGAATACAAAATAACCCCAAATAACTCAGGAAGAAGACACGTGACGTCACTTCCTGTTAACATCAGAATGCCGGGAGC
>NC_051438.1:28558154-28584847 GCF_001649575.2 Kryptolebias marmoratus | reverse complement strand
GGAACATAAACGCATCGACAAACACTTTGTGTCTGCAAAACATGTGAGGAGAGCTGCAGACCAGGGACAATCCAGAAATGCTCATGAATGTCAGTTTAGAAGCTATCAAAGTTCTCAAATAAAGCACCTTTTGAGAATGTCAATGTTTGTTTGGAATTATCTTACAAAACTAGGAAGGATTTTTGGTTTATATATTAAAAGTTATGGTTGTTTATTGATTTTAGTAAAAAAAAAAAAAAATCACAAAAAAGGCCCCCGAAATCCTGGAGGGACTGACAAGTGCATTGCCAAATAAATGAGAGGTTCTTCAGTGTTGTTTGTTTCTGTGCAGGAAGAGAACCATGTTCCAGAAAATTGTGGACCAGTCCAAGACCTACGAGAACTGGAATGATTGGACCAAATACATGATGCTGGAGACCACTCGCAAAGAGATTGTCATGTAGGTAGATGGTAGATGTGCACGAAGACAGCTGACAGAGACAAGCAGATGGCAGCCATGTGTTGTATTTTCAGGGCTATGATGATGACTGCCTGCGATCTTTCTGCCATCGCCAAACCATGGGAGATCCAGAGCAAAGTAGGTTCATGCAGAATCTTTGAAAAAGGTCCTTTAGACGGTGGCACTTTAGCCTCATTTATCTGTTCACTGCATTCAAACACACTGAGGTGGAGCTTGTGTGAAAACCAAAGATAAAGTGGGCAACAAATGGCGTTTTGTCAGTGATTCCATTTATCTCAGCAGCGTTCCTGATGACCTCATGCATCAAAGAAACCTGCTGCTTTTTAATACCCTCATCACCACCTGCCAAGCACAGCATCTTATTTTAATGAAGCATGTATTATACACATTACTATTAAGCATCACCAGGTCATTATGAACAGCGAGCATATCTGGCAGTTTGATAACCAGTTCTCCGTAGTCATTTTTTACCTTTCATCTGACTGTAATTGTCTGGTGAAATGTTTATTTTCAGTAGCACCTGCTTCTAATCTGTATGCACACACAACAGCTGAATGGTTCGAGCAATTTCAAGAATAATGCATAAATTTAATGGATTTACAAAGGACAATTACTTAAATTAGATCGTTTAAAATGAAATAAATGTATTTTTATCATCACTTTGGGGTCATTTACACTTTCTTTTCCAAGCTTTACAAAACACCAGAGGTTGCATGTTATTGTGAATAAATAATGAATTCATAGCAGGAATGAATCACAGAACAGAGATTATTATAATGTATAGGTTTTGTTAAAAATCTGCATTAACTCAACCAGAACCGTGTAATTTATTCTGAATGATCATAGGCTAGGCTTCATCCAAACCATTTTTTTCCCTTTCATTGTCTCGCCTGTTTTATGATATGTGAAGAGAAAATCTTGAGTTGTTCTGCTCCGTGTAAGAAACTCTGCTGACATTTTAATGGGTGATATTTTATACTTTTCATTCAATTCTGGGTGACGTTCTGCACAGGCCTCGCAGCTATTGTTCCCTCAGAACTGGCTTGATGACTAACTCTTTCAAAAAATGAGCTTTCCGCCGTGAATACAGAATTTAAATATTCAACAGCTCTCACACTGCTCTGCTTTTCTTTTTTTTTGGTTTGAGAGAAAAGACAAAACAGGCTTTCATTTCATCATCACACAAATATCAAAACTTCCTTGTGATTCGTCAGTACCGCTCATTTATTGAACATTGTAAAAGCTTAAAGAACGATTGTTACGATTGTCTTATGATGGGATGTATTATGGTATGGCCCCGTCCATCCGTCTGTGGACAATTTCTTGTCCGAACTCAAAATTCCTTACCCTAACAAGTGATTGAGATGTTTTCAGTTCTTTGTCTGGGTGCATTAAGTGCTTCGATGTCCCGCAGTGCATAATTCTTAAACTAAAAGCTGAAATGCTGTCTCATCCTGTAGGTGGCGCTGTCTGTGGCTGCAGAGTTCTGGGAGCAGGGAGACCTGGAGAGGACAGTTCTGGAGCAGCAACCCATTGTAAGAACAGGCAAATTTTCTGTTTTAAAATCATTTCCCATCAGAAAAATGCAAGATTTTACTGCTGATTTTCTGCTGCTGTTTAAAGGTTGAGGTTTACTGTTCTGAAAAAGGAACGGAGCCATGATTAATGAGCTTTTCCTGCTGTGAAAAGTCAAAATGTTTCTCAGTCTTGTGACAAATGACCTGAGGAGTGTGTCATAGATTAGATTAATGGGTTAGTGAGCCATGTTAGGCAATATGTAATGTTCAGATAACGTGACGGTGGTGACGGTGCCTGCTCCTGACGAGGACATGTTCGGACTTTAAAACTAAATCACCTGTATAATCTTTATATTCTTTTTAATCATTATTAATTCCTCATTTTTAGAGTCGAAACTCTATAAAGAAGGAACTACTGACTCTGTCAGAGCTGAATGCGTTGCTTGAAGAAGTTATTTTGTTTAGATTATTTAATTTCAAAGTCTAAAACCTCAAGTAATGTGGAGCTGTCACACAGGAAACAGACACCACCAACTTTGACAATTTTTTTACCGTCTTATCTTTTAGTTTTAGATTTTTTTAAACTATTATAACTTATTACTAATTAACACATTGTGTGCAAAAAAAGACTTTTATTTGAGCATCAAAAAGGCTGACAAACAAGAAAACAATGCTTAATAAAAAAAATTTAAAATTTTAATTTTTTTATATGTAGGTTAGAAAAGTGAATTTTAACTTTTATTTTATGTTACATAGAATGTATATTATGTAAAATAATAAAACTACAAGAATGGATTTGTCAAGTTGAATCATAGGTGATTTAATCAACAATAATTTGAATAAATTTGACTTTTATCCTGTAGCCAAAGGATTAGAAGAATTGTTGGGACCTTCTTTAAGTTGTTTTCAGTAATAAACTGTTGCAAACACAACTTTTTGCTTTAGTAAAACAAAAAGGGCTACTTGTAAACAAATAAAAATAAAAGCACTCTGTGGAGCTTTTTAGAAAAATATTTAAAATGTCTTTATTTCACATGAAAAGAATGTTATAAAGTTTAATCCTTTTGAATGTTATTTTGTATTTGGAGCCAAAAACAACAATAAAAAACAGTAAGAGCCACTCATGGATAATTTTTTTAAGATTGGCTCAAACACGAGTTTTTTCCGTTTTATTTTTGGTCCATTTTGAAGAACTTTTGAGAGCCAGGAAGAAGGGAGCACTCTGAGTAATTACAGTAAGAAAAGGCTCTGCAAGGATGCGACGAGAACAGAAACCCAGTTGGAAAACAAAATGAAAAGACAGATTCAATTCCCTGTGGCGGCAGTGTTGAGCAGAGGAGAAGCCATTATGTGGAGCACTGATTCAGAAAGATGGGTCGCTGTGGCCTTGACCCGGCCAGCCCTCCCCTCCCCGGCGCTCCGCGTCTCGCTCGCTTTCCTTCCCCGGCGTCCTTCAGACGCTTGAAGTGCGAGAAAACCGTCCTACACTGTTTCACCTCCGAGTTTAACAGCAGCTGTCAGCAGGGAAAACTTTTCATTTTGATCAGTTTGTACTTTTCCAGCAGTGGATTCAGTGACTCATTGCGGAGAGGCTGTCAGGCGCTTTTTATCAAGAAATGTGGGCGAGTAATTTTACTTACAACTGGTGTCAGCGTGAGCTTTCCACAGGATCTGTGTGCTGCTCAAATATCTTTTTAGCAGGGTTTGAGCATGGCTGCAAAAAAGGACCAATTTACTTTACACGATTCATTTAAGTTGTTTTTTTTATATACTGAAAAAGAGCAAACTGAATGCTGAAAACAGAATTTATTCCTTCAAACACCCACATACTTAAAAAACAGAAATAGTAAAAAAACAGATTTTCTAAATGCTGCTTCAGAGAAAAGTTGTTTAATGATTCTAAACAGAAGTCCAATATTAACTGACATTACAGCTTTTTTTCATATTCTGAATGTGCTGTAGCTTAAAAAACATCCGATAATAACTGAATATACTCTGTATTGTCAACAGTATTCACTCGCCTCCCTTCTCACACATATGAGTGTGAGTGACATCCCATCCTTAGTCCGCAGGGTTTAATCTGATGTTGGCTCAGCCTCTGCAGCTCTTACAGCTTCAGCTCTGCAGGTTTAGGAGGGTGTTTGTTTGTGGGAAGCACATCTGTGAGGTCCCATCTCTTTTTTTGTTTTGAAGAAGCCTTTTTCTTTTCCTTCCACGCTGATTCATGTCCTGATTTGGGACAACAACAGGCACATACAGTGAACGTCCTGCTCAGGTCCCATCCCTGATTCAAAGCTCCTCCAGATGACAAACTTTTCCTTCATAAAGAGAGAAAACTCTTCCCTCTCCACTCCTCGTCACTTTTTCTCAGGTCATGGGTTTGTTGACCTCACTCCTTATATCCCGCCCAGCATGCAGCTCGTCTCTTATGTCCGTCACAAAAACCAGTCTGAGTGACAACAACCTCTAAACATTAGCTTTTTAGGCTCAGAAATTAAAGTTAAATAAAACTAGTTCTCGTGCGCCCCTTCTGTAACAACCCTGCGTCCCCTCAGGAGTCCCGTCCCGCAGTTTGAGAACCACTGCATTAACATGTGGAAGTTAGTTAGTTTACTTCTGAAGCTGTAGTTAGAAGGAGATCCTGTGGTGATTCTGTGATCTATAAGATTTGTCTCCACAGTAAAAATGAGCCGAATATTGTTTGGTTTAATGATGTTGGTTTGGTTTTAAATCTCATGTTTATAATCATGCATGTTAGATTATTTGGTAACTCTAAATTGTCCCCAGGTGTGAATAGTTGGTTGTCTCTGTGGTCCTGTGATGGACTTGTGACCTCTGCAGATTTTCACCAGCTCGCCCACATCGAATGGACGGTCTAATGTGTTTACTTGTCTTTCTTCAGCCAATGATGGACAGGAACAAAGCAGATGACCTGCCAAAGCTCCAGTGTGGTTTCATCGACTTCGTCTGCTCTTTTGTGTATAAGGTCAGACATTTAACAAACCAGCTGCAGTTTGTGTTTACTAAGACATGCCATGCTTTCTTTTTTCAAAAGGTAAATTTTGCAGAGTTGCATGAACCTAAACTGCTGATTTTACAACATCTAGTAACTGATAAAAGTTCAGTTTCGTATTTGGTTCCTCCTGTCTTTGTTCCGCAGGAGTTCAGTCGTTTTCACGTAGAGATCACCCCCATGCTGGACCGTCTGCTGAACAACAGGAAGGAGTGGAACGCTCTGAAGGAGCAGCACGAAGCCAAACTGGCTGCCCTCGAGGAAGCTAAAAAAGCCAAGGAGGAAGCAGCTCAGATAGCTGCAGCAGCTAAACAAGGTACGAGGCTCCGAGATAAATATTCACACACGCAGGTTTTAAAACTTTAGTTTGAGACACTTTTGAATAAAAATGTGTTGCCTCTGCTATAAAAATGATCCAAGTTTCTTCTCCCTTCTTGCCTTCCTTCCTTCAGCTGCGAGTGCTTCGCAGTCAAAGACTTGTGTTCTCAGTTAGACACCCGCTGCGCCGGCTGCAGGGTCGGGGTCTGCAGCACGGGCTCTTTTTAATCTTCTGTGGGATTTCTGAGCTCACACCTGAAAAATCCATCTCACTGAAAGGTCATTTCTCCTTTCAATAAGCTGTCTCTGTCAGGTGCAAATTGAAACTTCACATCTTGAAGCAACTTTCTTTCTTTTTTCTACCATGTGGGATGTTTTCTCTTTAGCTCAGCAGGGCTTTCTGGTATGTTCAGGTGTTTGTGAGAATCAAAAAGATCTAATATATGAGTCAGCTACTAAAGTATTTTTTCTTTCCTTGTCTAAATGTCCACATTTAGGACAGGAAAGATGGATCTTGAAATGAGTTTTTTTGTCTTACGTTCCCAGCTTCCTTTTGGAAATGATCACAGAGCTGTAGGGACATTTACAACAACATATTAGGATCATTAAAAAGAAAAAAAAAATAACTGAGAAGGAAGGTTGTTTTGTTTATAAGTTTTGAGATTAAAGTATAAAATTTATTTTAAAAAAAAATCACAATGTTGGAAAAAAAGCCCTGCTGTGCTCCTGAACCTAACTTTATTTGTTTCATTTCTTATTAGGCTATTATTATCATATCTAAGGGTTATGGGTGCCCTTTTACTGGGTTAACTACAAAATAAGATGCAGTATTTTAGCTGAACCAGACTGAGGAGTGTTTTTATTTTACTGCTGCTGCAGCAGAAACTTGTTTTAATCTTTCAGAATAAGAATCTGAAACAAATACACTGAGTGCTAACCCTTAAAAAATGTCTCTAAACATCCAAGGCTTGTAAAAGTAGCTTACATTATTCAGTAAAACAGATACTGCAGCGTTGACCACCAGGAGTGTTGACAGTATTTGGAAGTCTGTGCTCATTATATGTTTTAGAGACTTTTATTGTGAAGGATTGAAACAAGCTGTAAAATAGATAAAAGCTGCAAATGATGTTCAGTCACTGTTTTTCTAGTTTGATTCAGCTTTTCAGCATTGTTTGACTGATTGAACTGTATAATAAAATAATTTCTGCCTCTTTGGGCTGGAGTCAGTTTTGTGTTGCAGTCCACCATCATGATGCATTAAGCAGCAAATATAAATATTTCCACATTAAGAACTGTGGCACTGACTGCCATCACTTTGACAGGATAAATCAAAGTTTATAGCCAGTTTCACATTGTATAAACCTTAGTGTTATCTTGTTTACTACAGTCTAATGCAGGGCTCTGTCGCTCCTCTTAATTAACTCATTTAACTTTGACCAAACCTGAGTCATTTTTTGATTATATTGACAAAAGGAAAGGGTAGTTGGAGCAGTTTAGCTGGACTCCTTTTTTAGGACAGAAGTTGGTAAACATCTGATATTTACAGTAAATGTGCATGTCTCCACATTTTACGCATTAGCTTGTTGTGTAAATTACACCCGACTGCATTAGCTTCTGTCTTTATAGCAGAAAATTTAAGCGGCAGTTTTATTGTTTTGCATAAAAGATATGTTTGTAAAATATACCAAGCAGCATTTCTGCTCCTGATTTAAACATTTATCTTTAGTTGATCATCGAGAACCGACTGCTTCACTCCAGCTTAGATGTGCAGCAGAGAGAAGAAGGAGCTCCCGTGAATTTTAATGTGCAAATGCAGAAATTTAGATTTGTTCACAGCAGGTTCAGAAAGATGCATGCTTCCAAACAGTGACTGAAAGTAAACAACAACCAAAATTAGGAAAGCTGTGAAGTTAAAAGTGCTACTTTGGAAACAATAAATTAACAAACAACAACCAGATCTTTGCAGACTTTTAAGTTTTATTTAGTTATTTACAAAGCTTCAGAAAATCACTGTCATAACGTTCATGAAGCATGTTTGTCTTCTTCATGGAAAATAGTGTCTGAAAACAAATAAAAAATAAGTTCTTGTGGATCTTAATCTGTTCCTGGTAACCTGTTCTGTCGAATTTCAGAACATCAGTTTGGAAAATTTAGTGAAACAAAACCCAGCAGGTATTTGGATGACAGCATCAAAAGACTTCTTGCCAAGCGTTATGTGCAGAATTACTTTACAAATAAAAGAGTTTTTTTGGGTTGTAAACCCTAATTTCATGCAGAAAACCAACAACTGATTCTACAAAAGTCTGTAAGCCTCTTTTGTTGTTAAATAACTGCTTGTCTCCAGACCTTGACTTACATTTACCAAACAAATGTTTCTGTGGTGGATGGATTATTAAACCCATAAAACAAAACGTGGGTTTGGTTGAAACTGATTTTACTTCTGCTCTCAGGAGAAACTATTTTAGATGACACATATGAGTAAAGATTTATAAAATAACATTTTTAATGTAATTTAATTAAGACATGACTCAAGGTTTTCTGAAGCAACATTTTGCTCTGCTGCTTTAACCCAGATGTATTTTGACCTGGAAATAATTTCATGTTAACTGACAGCAGTTCAGCCTGAGGACAGAGAGAGGCACATTCTTAGGAGATTATCATGAAACACAAATCCTGTTTTCTCTTATAAGGTCAGAAACATTACCATTTAAATCTAAAATAAAGATATAATTGAATAATCTGGTTTGAATTGTATCTTCAGACCTGATGAAAGTCACATCAAAGGAAAACTGCAAAGCTTTTTGTTTCATAATCAAGCTTTTCTAATTACACATCTGTAAACTAGCTGAATAAAATATTAAAATGCTTTAGCTCAGAGAACATTAATATGAGCAATATAGGCATTTTTGTGGGGACTGTGAAGGGGTTAGGAGAAGAGGGGATACTTCACAGTATGGAAACTTGGCCCTGTACCAACATGTTTAGAGGTGTTGCTGCAAAATTGCCTTATTTTTTTCCAAAACATGGATCATTTTCTTGGCTTTACCATTTAATATGTTTATGATGTTCCATTGTGAATACAGTATGAGTTTATTAAATTTATAAATCTTTGCATTCTGTTTTATTTCCATTTTAAGCAACATTAATGTTTTCAGAATTGGGTGCATGATATACATCCTGCACAGTAAATATCTGCCAGCTGCACTATTTACTTTGGTTAGTGTGAGCAAACTTAAGTTAATGCGCCCACCTACAGCCATATATAACACTGTTACAAAACACAACATGACGCCAGAGCAGGATAATGAAAACTGATTGCTACTGGATCCTCCACAGGGGGGCAGTTCATGAGCTAAATTCATCACACCCATCTTTCTGCCTCCCTCCCTCATGCTGGAGGTTCATAATAGCAGAGAGGATACAGAATTTGAAGTGTGTCGTCACCGGTGTGTGACGTAATTCTCCATGATGTAAGGGTGTGCAGGGAGCTCAAAGGATTACCGTATACGGTTGTGATGATCAGCAGAGCTTGTAAAGCCTGGCTCTGACGCAGGAACATCCCGTGACTGCAGACAGAGGAAGGTAGGGGGAGAGCAGCTGCCGTAGCCTCATTCTGGCTGTGTTTGGGGGCAGTCGTGACTGCAGTGCAGGCTGCCTATAAACCACAGTGGAGAGTAATGCAAGACTATTTATAGGCCTACTATGCATGGGCTGGCTGCAGTTTCCAAGCAGAGAAAGTCACTTGACTCGTTTGCATTTCTTGCCACAGCAACACATTTCAGAACAGCTGCTAATGCTCTCGTGAAAATCTAAATTTTTAACAGTGTCAAAGGTTGGGCGCACTGTATATCTACAGATGCAATAAACATTTACTTTTATTTGCAGTGATCCTTAAAATCCCTTTTATCTCTGTTTGCATTTTAGGTTGTATTTTTGGTGAATTAGTTCTTAGGTTGTTAAACTGAACTTCACCACTGATGCACTGTACAAACCCAGTTCTAAAATAGTTGGGGCATTGTTTAAAATGTAAATAAAACAAAATGCAATGGAACACAGTAAACATCATACATTTTTAAACCAAGAAATTGTATCATTTAAGAAAAGGTGTGCAGCATCTCCTCTTCTTCTCCCATCAGTCTGTAAACATCTGGACCTGAGGAGAGCAGCTGCTGGAGGTTTTAGAGCGACTGTTGCCCCATTCTGGTTTGATGGAGGGTTCCAGCTGTTCAACAGTCCTGGGTCTTTTTTGCTGGATGACAGCTTATGTTGTTCCAAAACCTGTATATACGGTTCTGCATTGATGGTGCCTTTGTCTAGACATGACACTAATGCACCCCCATACCATCAGAGAGGCAGGCTGACCTCAGAACAGTTCTCCTCTTTGGTCCAGAGGAGACACATCTGTTCACATCTGGCTTCTTCTTTGCCTGATAGAGCTTTAAGCAGCGTTTGTGGATGGCACGGTGAACTGTGTTTACAGACAGTGTTCCTGAGCAGAACCAGAACCAGAACCAGAACCAGCCTTGACCTTTGACCTTTGATCTATTATGAACTGTAGATAATGTGATATTCAAAATCTTCCTAATTTTTTCTTGAGGAACATTGTTCTGAAATTGTTCCATTATTTTGGACACAGTTTTTACCAGACTGGTGAACCTCTGCCCATCTTTACTTCTGGGACAATCAGACACTAAAATGCTCTTTTTACACCCAGTCCTCTTTCTGACCTGTTGCCAGTTATCCTAACTAGTTGCAAAATGCTCCTCCAGCTGTTTCTTATTTGTACCACTTGCTTTTACAGCCTTTTGTTGCCCACTTCAACTTTTGTGAGATGTGTTGTTGCCATCGAAATCAATATTACCCTTTTTAAAATATGGGGCAATTTCTTAGTTTTGACATTTGATATGTTTATTGTGGTCCATTGTAAATAAAATATGGGTTTATGAGCTTGGCAAATCCGATAATTCTACATTTTACACAATGTACCATTTTGTTAGAAATGGGGTTGTATGTTTTCTTGAAAATTTACTCACATATTTTCTATCCCAGATCCTGTCAAGAATTTGTAAATCTTTGCTTGGTTGTCTGTTGGCTACACGATCAAGTAATCTTTCACTTGTTGCTGTTATGGGTGTCGTAAATTAAATGTCACAATTTAAATGCAAATGAGCAATTCCCCTTTGAGCAAGACCGTAGAGCCACTTGGGAAAACTTGTCTCAGGAAAGGCATCCATCTGAAGTGAGGAGGCTGAAGCAAAATATGGGGAGTAAAAGAAAGAGACAAATATAGAGGGAAATAAAAATGTCAGGCCTGTAATCACACATCAGAAACATAAAGTTGTGATGACAAAACTGTCAGCAAAAATGTGTGGTTACGGAAAAAATCAAAACTGCAGGAAAGAGGTGCAAAGTTATCAACATGCATCTGAATCAGCACCGACTAAAAGCTTTTTGGAAAAACAAAAGAAAAAAAACTGTTTAATCCTACAAGCATGAACATTTCCAGCTGTAAAAAGACAAAACCCTGGAGTCTCTGAGACTAAGGGTGTATTTTTTTTATAAGAAATGTTCCTTACAGAAGTGCTGGTGGCTAAGCTAATGCCATTCAGAGGATCTACAGAATTAAACTGGTCACAAAGTTCAGTTTGGCTTCAATATTTGTTACATGAAGCTGATCAGATCAGCTGTTTGTCTTTAATCCATTCAGTCAAAAACAGTGCTCGGTTTAAACCGCTTTTCCTGCATACTTCTTCTACTTCTGCAAAAACCTGGCAACCCACCTCCATCCCAAATCCTCCCTTACTGTCCCCCGCCAGAAGGCAACAAGTGGGCAATAATGGGTCTGTCTGTTAGAGAAATATCTCATGAGCCACTGGACAAATGTAAATAAAGCTTGCAGAAAATAATCATTGTACGTACATCTGCAGCTGATTACCTTTTGGAGTCAACCAGATTCAAGATGGCTGCCACAGCTAATCAACATTATCCAACGCAGAAATGGCTGCAACTCAGATAATTTAACAGATATTGAGCCAAAATTAACAGCTGATTCACTCCGGAAGTGCAATATGACATAAGACGTGTTATTTTCAAGGTTTCACCAAAATGGTTCCAGTTAAAAACTCTGACATGAAAGGTAGTGGGTGATATGCATTTATTTAAGGAGAGCTGGGCTTTTTATTTTAAAACTATTCCTGACTTAAAGTCATCAATAAAGATGCTCTGTTCGTTACACCTGAGAGGTTGTGATGAGGAAACAAAGGTCAACCAGTCATGACACCAAATATAAATGACTTCCCTTTTATAGCAGATTGAATAACTGCTTTTATCATGAGATTGTAAAATTAAAACATATTTAAAATGTCTTAAACTCTTATTTACAGTAAGAATAGTCCGAACAGGTCTAATGACTGCAGATGGCAGGGTCAGTGTGTCTCATGAGGACAGATTAAAAGGATTATCCAACAACTCGAGCATCATAAAGGACGTGTGCACCAAACGGTAAAACTCTGAATCTGCCTGCATCCGATCGGTGGAAGAACGCCGCTGCTGCCTCAGGACTAAAATCCCCCCGAAGCGCTCCAGGATGTTATTGGTTTAATATGATTTATAAGCAGCAGGAAACACGTCCCTTACAAACACATAATGACATTTAATCAGGTTACAGTTTCATATTTGTTATCTGGGGTGAAGATAAATATTAATATTGCAGCCTAACAACATCAGTGAAACTTAACGAGCAATAAAGAACGATGAACAACAAGACAACATCATAACTGGGAATAAAACCACAGAATAACATGTGTTACGTTCAAATATACTAATTTCATTTAGTCTTTTTTCAGCTGTTACTGTTTAAAAAACTAAAAGGCCTTTAAAAATCTGCATTCAGTCACTCTTCACAGCAGTGAGTCCACTTTGATTTTATTTTTAAATGATTCTTCAGACCTTTTTTTTAAATAAATTTTTAATTCTGACCATGTTTGTCTCATAGATCTATAGAAAAACCTTCAGTCTTGTTACTGAAGTTGTTTTTTGTGGATTTTAAGATTGTTGTAGCACAATCCTCTTTTTTTTCCTTTCATCTTTTTACAGATGGCGTGAGATTTGCTGCCGCAATTTCCTGACATTCAGTTGAATCCATTTTTCATCTAGCAGAGAAATGTTTCCTGTTGACTGGCTGCAGCACAAGGCTAAAGCTTATTGTGTCTATTTTCAGGACAAGAAACAAAGATCATTCTGCTCTTAAAGAAAAAATAGGTCTACTGTTTTACCTAAAATATTTGTAAAGTTTGTTATATAACTGAGAGTAGAAACCAGCCAAAGAAAATGTCAAATTCTTTGGATGAGGAGTTTTATAATTATATATCTTCATTCACAGTTAGTCAAAATTAGTCAGGAAATATTAGTTGTACTTTGGTGGACATTAAATGTCTTAATTGTATGTTTGGTCCCCAACTGATAAGGGTCTAATCTGACTCTGTAACACTGTTAATTGGTTTTTATTACCCTTCATCAACCTCTCCTCTTCACAGTAATGATTTTGATGCATAGTTTTAAATTCTATGCTTAATAATCATTAAAATGAAGCCTTATATGTAGTGAATACATTAAAAATGGTGAAAATATTTGGGCATGTTCTCTGAAATACCAAAAGCTGTGGTATTATTTTTTTTAGTTTATAATAAACATTGTTTGCCAACCAGTTGTATGAATGTGTTTCCCAGGGTTTCTGCTTATGTAGAGCAGCTCATTTTTCCGTGCCTGGATACAAATTACCCGTCAGGTGGCAGGTGTTGCAGCAGGTCTCTCAGGGTTTATTGTGTTTGTGTGGAGCACATTATCACCCTGAAGAGCTACAGAGCTAAAAACAAAACACCTGGAGTTTCTGTCATAATGCATTGCAGCTCACTTTCTGCCAGATGTTGACAATTTATTAGACTTCTACATTTGAAATCAGATCCATTTTAGACTTAAGAGGCCTAAATATCAACAACTTCAGATTTGGACTTCCATCACTGGTTGCTTTAGGAGGTTTTAAGCAAGACAGAGAAATTAAATAAGTAAATAGGAGGTTTGTTTGGTTTGCCTTTGCCTTTTGCTTAACTTGTTTTAGAATATTGATTGATTTTGAAGAGCAGCATGAGAGGCCATGACAGGTGAAGTGATGAGGTTTGTGTTTTCCTTTTGGTGTTCCTGTCTGTTCCGCTGAAGCTTTTTGTGTGAGATAACTGCACTGCAGAGCAGCTTCTCTTTGCTGCAGTCACGACTACCCCCCAGTAACAAGCAGACAGAGGACAGCAGGGCAGGAAACGGCTGACAGGATGATTTCTAATCTCCTCTGCCTTCGGCTGAACACTCACCACATTTAAAGGTTAATATTTTTCTAATCAGCTGTTTTAACAAGACTTTTATTTGTGATTTACATTTAAACACATTCATAAAATTTTCGAGAGGAATATCTTAAAAACTCCTCCTTGATTTGTGATTGTGTTGGAGTTATTTTAACAACATTTTAACAACTTTAACACTGTCTGCTTTGAAAAGCAAATTTGCGACCTCGTCATAAGAAGAAAATTGAAATGCAGCAACAGCTAGCTGTATCAGTCAGCTGCTTCCATCGTCACTAACATCTGTCACACCGATGCTTTAAAGGCTTTCATCTTACTTCTGGAGTCTTGTGGCCAGAAGGAGGAGAAGGAAACAAAAATATGAACCCACCCGTCGGTTTGTCAGCTGAAAAGTGAAACATTTCTCTCAGGATGTCCTTCGATCTGCCAGAATCTGAGGAGATGCTGTTGTTGATACGAGCAAAGTTTTCTGTTTCCACACACTCAGAACCGCTGGGTTATTTTGATAACTCGTTTGCTGGATTAGAGTTGTTGGGTTAGTTTGACCAAATAATGAGTTAAAAACTTTGACCAAGTGTTTGGTTCAGAGAAGAGCCACACAATTCTTCACAGGACAGAAGTGAACCAAATGGACCTGACTGGACTTCTGCTTTAAGATGTCATAAGTAAAGGTAACTTGTAAGATATGGTTGGCTTTGTTAATAACTAGACTGAGTTTGGAATCTTAAATAACATTAAATGGTGCTAGCTAGCTGATGCTAATAGCGGTTAGCACCAACCCATGTTGTGATTACCTAACAACCCAACGTTTTAGTACCTCCAGTTTAACATATTAAATTACCTGATTTTTGGGTAGAAAACTTGCTGAATAAACCTGATAACTCAAGCCTGCTGAGATAAAACTGCCCAGGGTTGGCTCAGACCAAATTTAACCCAACTCCGGGGTACAAATTGTGTGGTTTTTAGTGTGTAGCCTTATGTAAAATAATTTTCATTTATGTGTTTAACACAGATTTGCTTTGTAATCATCTCCTGTGTTGCGCTTTTTCTTTAGCTGAAGATGATCACAGTGCTCTCGACCAGGACTTCGACAGCCAATCAGGACAAAATCCTCGTCTCTGGAAATGACAACACCTTCTGCTGTTGCACTGACAGTCCTTTCGAGTTCAGGGTCTGCAGAAGTAAATATTGTTTCTCTCCTGTTAGCACACTTTTCCTTCTTTACCTTGTGTTTTCCTCCATCTCAGGTTGATGCTCATGTAACAGGATCTTTTCTGCGTTGTGCTGGTTTTATTTAATGAACGTTGGTGTGACTGGCAACATGTCACATAACTTTCAAAATAGACAAAATAAACTTTTAAATGACATACCTGACAAGAATAATGAACAGAAAACCATCATGTTATTGGCCGCCCGCTCCAAATCCTACACAAAACGAAAGTTAACTCAATCAATTTATAAGTAACTGGATGACAAAAGGGGAGGGCCTAAGGGGTGCAAACAGTTTAACAGTAATACCACAAAAGAAGAATGAAGAGGAGGGCTCTTAAAGACACTGAGCCACAACAATAATAGTTTTCAAAGATATTCACAGTCAGGTATAAGAACAATGCAAATAACGAAAAATATATACATTTTGTGTAATTATACAAAACGGTTACACTCACCTGTCCCTTCCAACATTATTGTTGATATTCTCTGAGTTTTTGCTGACCAGAGACCATCAGTGCTGCATTGCTGGTGTAGTGATGTTCTGTGCACACACATCATCAGTACAGTCGGTGACATGATTCAGTCTAGCCAGGCGGAAAATTGCCAGCAGCCTGTTAATAGGATGTTGTTAACTGTGTGAAGACATACACGGTGTTATGAAGCTGAACCCTGCTGCATCGTAAAAAGGCTCCGGCCCCACATCACATGCTAATAGCATGCTAACAATCATCTGCTTTCACATTCTAACTTTGCAAGTGATCCAACAACATCAGAGGACATGGCATCCTCCTTGAGCTCAAAGAGTCATCAACTGTCATCAACTACTGAAGACCAAACTAAAACCCAGATACAGTTTATTAAAATTAAAATCTGCTCAGAACATGCATCTATAGCAGCAACATCTTGAAATAATCATGTTCTGTAGAGCTTCATCGGGGTCTCACATGGTTGTGGAGGAATTTTGGCCCACTTGTCTTTCTTTACTGAGATTTGCAAAGATTTGTTTTTATTGCAACACCTTGATTCTTTTTTTTTTCAACCATTCTGCTGTAGGTTTGATGTTGTGGAATCCCCAGATTATCCTGTTGGATCTCAGAGTTTAGGACCAATCTTCAGAGACCCAAATCATCATCCTTCTACCTCTGACAGACGCTATAAGGTGCTTTTGATGTTACTCTGTTTTTGTTTTTCCACAGCTTTGTAAACTTAAACTGAGCTGCGTTGTTCTTTAGAGAGAAGAATGTATTTTTATGCAACTTTTCCTAACAAATCATTCATGTTCATTGTTTTTCTGAACAGGTACAATCGTGAACTTTAAGATTTATTATGCTAACAAAGGCCTCTGAAAGCTGAAGTCAATGCTTGTTTTATTTTATTTTTTTTCATTTAAAATTGTGTAAAAAAACCCAGAAAAGTTAAAGATATAAAAATACCAGTTTAGTTAAGTAAGTGACGAAGTAAAACTTTAATGTTTGCAGCTTGAAATGAGCCCAGCTCAGTTATCTCGCTTAAAATCTCATTTTTATCTAAAGGGGAATTTTCTTTTACAGTTTTTTTTTAAAGATTTATTTTATTTAAAACAATATGCTGCTCGGCAAAGTCAAACCACACAGTTCCTGTCGAGCTGCATGTTGTGATGAAGTTTTGTTTGGGTCAGAAATGAAATAATGTTTAAAGGAACGAGGGTGCTTTAATGCTTTCCTTAAGATTTATTCCAGGAACTGCAGTGTATAAATCCACATTTGAGGGGAAAACCCCTAACAACTGAACCATTTTCTCTAATCTGGTTAAAGTTAGCTGAAAACTGAATATATTTAGAGATAACAACAAATTTAAGGCAGAAATCTGCAATATTGAAAAATTGTTAGAAATGTTTGCTTTGATCTTTTTATTAGAGTCGTGTTGCTCTTTGAAGTCATCTTTTTTCAGGGGAAAAATTAAATTAAATGTAATTTATTCAAGCTTTTTATACATTTAACTATAATTTGAACTTATTGATGTCAGGATTTGGGTTTTGTTTTGGTTCTTTGAGTTTCTTTTGTATTGAGTTTATTGTTTTCATGTTTTATCTTTGTATAGTTTCTGTTTCTTGTGTTCCTGTCATCAGTCAGTCACCTGATTACCTGCCACGCCCATCTCCACCTGCTCCTCGTTAGTAATCACTCACCTGCACCCACTTCCCCTAATGACCCTCTGCTTTTAAAACCCGGTCCATTTTCTCGCGGGCTTGTTTTTGCTTTTGGTTCCCCTCATGTCTTTCCTCTTGGGCTTTTTTTTTGGCTGCTTTGGGTTTTGTTTCGCTGCCACGTCAGCTTTTGTTTTTGGTTTTCTTTCTTTCTTTCAAAAAGACAAAATAAATATAAGCAAGGAAAAAAATATTGACAAGCAATCTTACATTATCTGTTCGAAAAGGAGCAGATAGAAGATACAAGATCTTATAATTTCCTGCCCCTCTCAGACTCATCAACTTACAAACATTTGAATCTCCAAATAAACTTAAAATTATTTTCACATTACATGATTTAAACCTCACATTTTCATCTTTAAATATACAAGTATTTAAACATTTTATATCATCAATAGCATTATTGGTCTTTGAATCACTCATCTTACATTATATTTCCCAATAAGCTCCTTTTTAAGCTGGTTTATATTTGAACTTTTTTTATCTCATCACTCATAAATCTCCTCCACACACTGATAAACAAAAACTCTTTTTGCTTGTTCTAATACATTGTTTCCTCTTAAATGATAAACCCCCTCTCTGTCACATAAATAATAAAAATCTTTTATTTATAAGAAATTAGCTCAGAACGAGTCTGCCGATTGGATTCGCCTCCCTCTCCACCACACCTGACATTTGACCAACATCTTGAAATATTTCTTGTATTTTATCTTTTCTCACAAATCAGCACGTACACCAACAGATTACTGTTCATTAGGATTTTATTTTTGGAGGCAAATCAATGAATATATGTACTTTATACAGTATATGAGGAGCACATCTCTACAGTTTCATAATGTAAACAATCTCTGAAGAGAAATGTATTCAGTTTAAAAGGAAGCCATTGTCTTCAGTTTTAAACTATTTACATGAATTAAAATATAATTTATAACATCAGATACTTTAGCTTCTATGAAACTAGATTTTAACAATTCAAAAATACTGAAATGCCTTTGTCTCCACATTCTCAAGACATATGAAATTACACAACAAAGAAAAAAAAAAACACACCCTTTAAAGACATCCCAACTAAGTGGCATATAAATAAAAAAGAAGAAACTCAAAACGAAACAAACATATGTAAAAATATAAAATCTCACTAGCAGTATTTACCTTTTTTTGTTTTACCAAAAACTAAGTTAAAAAAGAGAGAAAACAAATCATTTTGAATTTGATAGTCATTAGATGTAAATAGACGAATCAATAGTTATGAAAATCAACAAAAACAACGTATGCCCTTTGTCACCCAAAAATCAAACAAAATAACACTCACATATCGCAGATTTTGACCGTTTACAGTCCCTAATAAGTGTGTCGTTGTCGTTTCTGTTGTAATATAGTTGACTCCACCTGTTCTGTCCTGTCGGGGGCGGATTTTATGGCAAGACAGGTTGAAGAAACCGTGAGTGACATTTAAACAAGTTTTAGTGCACCATGGCATCAAAAACATAACATCTAAAACTCAATCTTAAGAGCTCTTCACATTTCCCTGTGAACTGTGGTGAACCGTGCTCTATATTGTTCTTTTTTTATTTTTAATTTATTTTTTTTTGTCAACTTGCCTACCAATAAGTTTAATGGTTTTCCATTTTTCTTAAATGAAGAGTGGAAAGAACGGTATTGGATTCTTATGAGTGTAAATCCCTTTGGATTTTTTTTTTTTTTAATTTATTTAAAGATGTTGCCCATTGACCTAGGACCTAGACCAAATAGACAGCGATATTAATATTGAAATGTGTCAACGTGTTCTCAAAACACTGTGGAGAATGACCAACATCAAAGTTTTCTATAAGAAAGTATATAATCATCTAGATATCTACACAAACACACAAATATATATTCATATATATGTATATACCTTTTTTTTATAATATGGCTATTGAAAAAAGTATTAATTACGTCAGTAATTATTTATTAATAAACCACATTGGATTGGAAAGGAGCTTAAACAGTAATAATAAAAGCTAGTGGTAGCTTAGTTTTCCCCCAATTGATTTTTAAGGCTTGCCATGATGGAAATGGGGTAGTTCGGATGTAATTCGACTCTTTACAGTAGAGGTACCCTCACAGGCACAGCAGCATCACTGTAGAAACCCTAGTGCATAGTGCAGTCTCAAGGTCGGGGTTTGGATCATACGAAAGGACAGTGCATGTTCCTGATTTCTACTCAATTTTGGTCATTGGTGAGAAAAACTGGATTCATTAATTGTCTGACAGAGTCTGAAGACAAATGTAAGCTCTTTTCTGTTTTTGTTTCTCCTTCCAGGAAGTGACACTAGGATTTCTACAGCATCAACTTCAACTGTTTGACGGTTTTTACTGGGGTCAAACCAGCTTTTCTTCAACACCTCCCTGCCACGTTCCTTTACCAGAGATAAACGGTTCTACTTATTGGCTGTTACTGCAAAGTAAGAGCTCAAAGCAACTCAGATTTGAACCAAATCTGTGCACCATCAAAATGTGGCGATAATATAGTTACAATGGCTTACAATAAGAAAATACAGGGAAGATTTTCACCAGTAAGGACGATTTGTGCAGTGTAAATGTTCACACAACTTTTTCCCCATATACCAATTTGCTTTACCACATTCTTCAGCTTTTTGTTAAATGGCAGTCAACATACAGTACAGTATCCCACTGAATCCGCAGCTTAACGATTGCCCATGGCAAAGCTCAACAACCACGAGTGCGCTGTACATTATTACCTCAGTTCTTCACAAAGGCTTTCTCAAGATTATTATGTATTGCATCTGAAATTGCTTTTTAAAAAAAAAAAAAAAAAAAAAGAAAGATTTTAAGCAAGTCAAGGAAATACAACCTTCTTTTGTGATATTCAAAGATTGATCTTTTTTTGTCTTCTTTGCTACAGTGTTGTGTTGGACTTTCATGAAGTCATTTTTCCCTTCATTTCCTCCCTGTACTCAGCTAAATTAACATACTGAAACAAAACTGACCTGAAAGCTCCTGTCTTATTAGTAATCAAGAGTGACCCACCACCTTTAATTATTAGAAAAAAACACACAATACATTTTGTTTACAATGAGGCATAGTGCTATATACACATTATATATTCATATATTATTTTTTAACATGTAAACCAGCACATTCTCTCACTTTTTAGTAGTATACATACTAAGCACAAATACTCAGTTGTTCACAATTGGTTTAAACTTTTTTTTTCCTTTTTGAAAGGTGACATGTTGGTTTTAATCAGTATGTATAGCACTAAAGTGTATTTGTTAGTTTTGGACATCTGTGAGCCTGGAGAAGGTGCATCCTCCTAGACTTGCTGTTATCTTAAATCTAAGTACTGAATAAGGCGCCGTTGTACTTAGTGTGCGTTCCTAATAAAGTCAAAGGAGAATCAAGTGATGTAAACATTCATTTTTTTATGTGTGTGTGTGTGTGTGTGTGTTTGTTGACAAGGAAGAGGGATAGATAGAAAAGACAAGAAAAAAGGAGAGGGAAGGAGGGATTTTCTGCTAAAACGTAGGAACTTTGTCAAGGATTGGGAAAGACCTGCAGAAAACAAGGCCTTGAACCCACAGAGACAAAAAAGAAAGAGTCCACATATACATATATATATATATATATATATATATATATATATATATATATATATATATGGGGAAAGAGAGAGAGAAAGATAGCAAGAGTGTTAGGCTGAGTTTTATTGAATTTCCCAGGCAAGGAGGAGGAGAGCAGGGAAATCAGGGAGTAGTGGCATGTCCTGTTAAAACAAGTGCAGTTGGAGAAGATTTGAAATCTTCCCCGTGAAGCACACTGAAGGACCAACCAGCCACCAAACCACTGTTCAGCCCCTCTTTGACCCACAAGTCAGCAGTGTCCAACACGAGACAAAGACGAAACATTCAGTTACACAAGGACACAACGTTAAGACTCCAGGAAACGGGTACGCCAAAACCGTTATGAGGCAAGCGAAAGACAGACTAGGAAAGAGACTTCTCCCTATGAAGGGAGCCTATTAGTAGAGAGTCAGAGTATATCGAAAAAATAATTTAAAAATCTAACACAAATCTCTCATACTGCCCAGAACTTCCCATCAGATGAAAAGCCAACAAACAGTAAGAGAACATTTTTCAAAAAAACTGCAAAAAGTGATGAAAAGAGGAGGAGAATGGAGAAATACAACAAAGGGGAGCTGGGATGGAAAGATGTGAGGTAGAGACGCTCATCTGATTCCAGACGAGAAATCTGATTCTCAGCCGATTCTCAGCTCTCTTTGTTTCTAATCAGCCGATCCCATGCTCGCTCCCTGGCTGTGTTATTGGTGGCAGTTTGTTGCCACCAGATTGGCAGGCTTTGCAGGCTCTCTCCTTTTTTCAGGGGATGCTGCTACTGGCTGCAGCAGGAATGTAAATTAGGTGCTACCCAGGTTGCACTTTGAGTCGGAACCGGTACCCGATGACTAAGCAAGTTCACCTTTTTAAAGCACCAAAAAGCTGCACCATCTTTGGACAAACAGAAGCTTTGTGACAAAACTAGGATTACATTCAGATTGGTAAATACATTCCATTCAAACCAACAAAACCTTCCAGCTTCAAACATAGTTTATGAAAGAAAGTTATTGTTATTTTGTGTTTTTTTGTGCTTTTAAAACCAAACATTTTGCTAACCTTTTTCCGAACAGATGACTTTAAATCCAAATCTTTTGTCTGTAATGACTGAGCTTCATGTGGAAGATGGTTGGATTGGAACAGTGCTAAAGCGATGGGTTTAATCTAAAGTGCCTACCAGCTTTACTTCCCTGTTTTTAGGTTTGCTTGTCCAAATGCAAACAATAAGAAGAGTTGGTTTAAGCCTCTTCGTAGAGGCAGGGTAGAAATCTTAATGCTCCTAGTTCTGGGTAAAGGGTGTTTTGTCATTACTTATCTAAAGTAAGAAAAAGGATATTTTGTCACAGTATTAGGGAACTTTGAAGCAAACTTTTGAAAAGCTGAACAGAAAGTGTGCAACATCTGCTGTGGAGCAAACTGATGTGACCAGATTAGACTCCACATGAGTGGTGGTCGCTCATCAGAAAGAAATTATTCACCACAAAGAAACTAACTTTTTTCATTCCTAAATAAATATTGGCCTAGTTTGTTTTCTAGAAGAAATTACTGGTCGGTAATTCAAGAAATTAAACTTGGCCAATTAGGGCTGCACAATATTTTGCTAATTTATCGTCATCCCAACATCAGTGAGCATTATATTAATATTGCAATAAATTGCTTGGACTGCAATATATCTTAGACCATTGTATTTCAAGTACGATGCATTCATGTTCTGCATGCTAATAATGTATTTAGTCAGTCAAACATCTGGTTTAGATGATAGTGATGACAGAAGAGAATGTGGGTTTACTATCACTGATGTTGTCATTGCAATATTAAACAATAATGTTTGCACATCGTAAGATGTTCTCATACTGTGCAGCCTTAAAGCCAGACTTCACATGTGGCCGATGAGACCTTCGGCTTCTTTAAAACTCAGTTTCCAGTTGGCGACCACTGCTACCCCTGATGACCTTCCACAGCCCAGTTTATTCAAATAAACTTTTTGTTTTTTTCCCTCATTAAAGATTCCCTAATAAACTCAAGCTAATAAAAGTTTGGTTCTAGTTTGGTACTTATTTAATGAATATTTCAACCATAACTTTGACTTTATCCTGTTTCCATCATGAATCCTAATATGTTTTCAGCCCAACTCATATCTCTATTATCATTCCAAATTGTGTTATTTATTGACAGCTAGGCAGCAATCAACCTAGATTAATATTTTTATTCTACTTCCACTGAAAACTATTTATTTACTTGTTCCAGCCTTGTAATAAGAAGTACACTGTCCTAAGAAAAGAAGGTCCAAGCTAAAGGAGAGCTGGACTTTTTCTTTTTGTTAAAATAAATCGTGAAAAGTAAATTTTCTCTGTAGAAAGCATCTGTTAAACGGAGCCTACAGCAGCCAGTAGCAGAGGCTAAACGGTTAGCATGGCAGAATTAGAGAAGAGCTAAAAGGGGGAAAGCGGAGGACAAAAGAGACATTTACCTCCTTACAGTGCATAGATCAAATCAAGGAAGCACTACAATTACAAAAAGAAAATGTGATTTTTTTTCTTCATTTTACATTTGTAAACTTTTATCAGTCATCCATTGATTACAATAATGTTTTTTTGTTATGTTCTTTGTCCATAACACACACACAGTAGGCTTTAAAACTGTTAACATCCACATTTTTTGCTAAAACAAAGCATTTTTTTTTTTTTAGTCCTGGTTACACGACCGGACAAGCAAACACAGCTTGCAGGTTCACCACTTGAGATCGAATAGAGGGGAGGGGTTTCTTTTCTCCTTTTTTTTTTTGTACAAACAAACAGAACGGGGAACACGCACACGCAAGAGCACACATCACAACGACCAACGCAACGCAGGGATAGCAAGAATTTGCTACAGGTCCCGTGCCCACTCTTCCAAGGCAGGGCAATGATGTCACCATTACAGACAGGAAGCAGCTTTGTTGTTACTGTTGTTCATCATTGTTTGTTGCTGTTGTACCATTGCTGTTTAAATTCCTTTTTTTTCCACTGTTGTCTATTAATCTTTCTGGACTTTGCAGTGACTTCCTTGTTTTTAAGCAGTATCCTCCGGTGAAAGAAACTTAAAAAACAAGGTCCTTGTTACTTTATTCCAATAGTAAAAATGTAAACATTTTGTGAGGTTGCCTTGCATGGAGGTACTGAGCGCAGACCCGTGTTGTTTGAAGGGTTCTGCTGCAGTTTTCTAAGGCGGGCCAGACAGCAGGGCTGTTCTGTCAACGGTGCAGGGACTTCTGGGCCTCCTTCAGCAGAGTGTCAAAGTCCAGTGCATCATACTTACTCTTGACAGGGCCGGGGCCCGCCTCATCTGAAACAAACAGGCACAACTGGGTTAAAAAGGTCCTGGTACTGCAGTGTTTTAGCCTTGTCCTAAAACAGATGAGGATAGGAGCAAAACAGGAATACATGGAGGGGGACAATGACAAGTTTATGACCTTAATTGCTGGTTTCATGTTTTGTTTAATAAAGTTGTCCTCCATGTGAATTATGATCTCATTCAGAGTAAAACAGCAGAGCATGGATTAAGGGCATCTTATGTTGTGATTCATGATGTGCAGTTTCTACTTTTCTAAGCCAGATCCACTGATAGCTCGCTCATATTCTTATATTTGTTGGAAATTAAAACGCAGAGAAGAGAAAAAAGTAATGGTAATTTGGTAATTATTGGTGTGTGTCTGATTACCGAGATCTATGTAGCGTTTCCTTGTCAGCCTCCTCAGACCTGCAGGGCCGTTCTGGAAAACAGTCTCACGTTCTCTCGAGTGTCTTTGAGCTCCCGGCTGGCGGATCTTTATCACTCCACAGCGCTCCCTTTAACCACACACACACACAAAGAACCTGTTTAATCATCCGAGGTGACAGAAAATGATCCAAGACGACTAAAAAACCTGAACTTCTGAAAGCTATTTCAAGGTACTTGTTGCAATCATGAAGACCAGTCAAAAAAATAAAAAACATGAAGTAAGAAACAAAATCTACAGTTTTATTCTTACATAATTGATCCTAAATTTAAAAAAATAGAAGCCAAATTTGTGATCAGCTGCCAACTAACATTTATTTACGTGTGGAAAAGGAATCAACAATGACATGATTCATGGAAGAAATGTTTGGGATTAAAACAGTACTTATACTCAGATTTGTTGAGTAAAGTATTCAGATTTACATTGCATACCTGCATTTTAGAACTGCACATCAACATATTTGAAAAATTAAACTTTTTCAAACTGCATCAATTGACGTATGAACGTTAAATGTTTGATTTCATATCTTGATGAGTTTCTTTCATGCTGGATCTGCTTTAACAGAACAAATGTCAAAAATAAGTTTAAAGTAAAAACTACAGTCAGACTCCACTTCACAAACAAATGTTCAGGTTTTAAATTCTTGACTTGTATATTTCATATTTAATTCATCCCTGTGGGGAAGTTCATTCTGTAAACACAAGCATTTAAGAGTGTTTGCTGGTAGCAAAGCCTGAGGACCAACAACAGATCTGAGGTCAGGACAAACATGAGAGCAACTGTAGCTTTTTATGTTTGGATGTTAAACTGTTTTTCCTACATGTAGTGCTTTGAATGTTTTCTGTTTCTCTGCTCGGAACGAGTAATCCCAACCTGATCACTTACTCATTACAGATGATGACTTTGCAATCCTCCGTGTTGCCAAAAACCTGGAAGCGTTTCCTCAGCATGTTCTCTGTCACCCTGCTCGGCAGGTTGTGGATGTAAAACACCTGGCAGTTGTCCTGGCAACAAGAAAACCATGGCAACAGTCAGGAAGAAGGACAACCCAGGATACTGATAGACGTTTGGGCCGAGGAGGAACCCTGAGAAGGCCCTGTGTTTAAAGTTTTACACTTTGAGATTGTACGGATTAAACTTATTGTATGGACCTAAACTATTTGTCAAAGGCATTTACTCTGTAGTCTTTTACCCCTGATAACTTAAACGTTCCTTGAATTCAAATTTCTGTAATTTCGTAGATTTGCAGCATGACTGTGAATGTTCTGTACCTCGTCAGAGTTGGCTTTGTTCCTCTGGTTGTCGTCAGGACAGCTCTCAGAGTTCTCACTAAAGGAGGACAAAGAAGGAAGAAAATGGTGAGAGATAAGGACGGGGACAAGGCGAAACTGAAATGTCAGACATGAAGAAACCGGTGAACCTCGGTGAATAAAAGTCTCCCCCTGTTTGATGATTGCTTCCCGATTCTTTTCTCATTATATTTTCAGAAATAACATGACTGCTGACCTCATTCTGCGTCAAGCAGCCAAGTCGAACTGTTCTGCCTTAGAAGTGAGTGATGGTCGAGTTTTGGTTCAGTTATGTCTACATGTTCGACTGGAACCCTTTAACAGCAAAGAAATAACATGACGTGTGACCTTATTAGCTTGGACAGCACAGTTTCAGAGGTTTTTTTGTTTAAGAAAAAATCCATTTGTGCTGTATTTCTGCTTACATGCTGCACATCACAGTACATTTAACGAGTGACTACGTCTGCTTCACAGTCCAATACACCGCGCCTCACAGAGAGAGAGTTTTTACTTCAAATTTAGAAATTAAAATGAGTGAAGTCCAAAATGCTGCAGTGCAATAAAAAGGAACTTAAAGAATGGCTCAATTTTATCTTTTTTATATATATACTCTTTGGCTTTTGGAATTGGTGACAATATAGATACACTAATGCCTAAATTAAGTATAACTTCAATTTCAAAAGAGTCGGGACCTTGTGTAAAATGTTAATAAAATTACATGTGATGATTTGCAAATCTCACAAACCAACAATAAAACAACACTAAAACCAGGAAGATAGAGCACATAACACCAGTTTTAAAGTCCCTACACTGGCTCCCTGTAGCTCAAAGAATAGACTTTAAAATACTGTTGTTAGTTTATAAATCACTGAACGGTTTATTAAAGATCTGTTATCGCTGTACCAACCGTCTAGACCCCTCAGATCTTCTGGTTCTGGACTGCTCTGCATCCCCAGAACCAGAACCAAACGAGG
>NC_051438.1:28519949-28558098 GCF_001649575.2 Kryptolebias marmoratus | reverse complement strand
GCCTTTAAATCTCAACTTAAAACCCACCTGTTTAGAGTTGCTTATGGCTAAATTAGGGTTAGAGTGCGGGTTTTTGATGTCTTTGATGTTTGTCTCTTTCTTACTGTTTATTCAATGTCACATGCTGTTTTTATTTTGTTTTTTAATTATGTAAAGCACCTTGAAATGCCTTGCTGCTGAAATGTGCTATACAAATAAAATTTGATTGATTGATTGAACAAATCAGATGTTGAAACTAAGAAATTGTAAAACCTTTTAGAAAAAAAATAGGGTCAATCTGAATTCTCAAATCTCAAAATCTTTAACTAATCAGGTAAACTGGCAGCAGGTCAGGAAGAAGACTGGGTTTAAGGCTGAATCTGTCAGAATCTGTTCACCGGTCTGAAAACCTGCATCTAAAACAGCAAAACAAAGACTCTGAATCTCCCATCATCTACAGATCTGAAGAATCTGTAGAAACCTCTGAGGTCAAAGGTCAAGGCTGGTTCTGGTTCTGTTCTGCTCAGGATCACCGTGTTCTAATCCCCTCGACCCACATTTTCACACCTCCTGTTTTCGCTCTCCGTGGATCTTACCTGGAGTCTGTCTTGCTGGAGGAGGAGTCGGGACACATGTGGAGTATGGGTGACGGTGAGGGAGATGCTGAGGAGCACTCTGCCTCCTCCTCAGAGGCTGGAGGCGTGGCAGCAACCGCCTGGCAGTCTGATGGAGGAGATGCTGATATCACCATGGTCATCTGCTGCTCCTGCGTGTCTACAACCTCTGTCATCACCAGCCTGTCCTCCTCGCTCTCTTTGTCCTTTTCGTCCAGTCCTGGATCATCAGCTGCTTTGGGTGCTTGCGGGTTGTCCCCCTCGCTTTCCTCCTTCGGCCTCAACAAGGCCCCAAAGACGGTGGCATTCTGTTTGGGGCTCTCCCCGTGGCTCAGCACGCAGTAGTCGTGGTCACCAAAGTTGTGCTGGGTGTTGCCGGCCTGGCCCATGCGTCGCAGCTGAGCGTACAGCTCCGTCTGCTCTGGCAGCTTCCGCTGGTGGTGGGAGCGACTGAGCCAGGTCGACGCCTTTGTGGCAACGTTGATGTTGGTGTGGACAGACTCACCGCCACCTCCACCATCAGTGCTGCCGCCACCCTTTCCTCCGTCTGCTGGCTTGAAGAGCTCATCCTCGACGGGTTTGTGAGGTGGAGTAGTGGGAGGGGTGAGACCTGAGTGGGCAGAGAAGATATGCACCTAAAGACATCGCTCTTTCAAGAAACAGACCTTCACGACTCCCAAAACAGGCCTAACCAAAGTCATGATGTTCACACAATCGTTGGACAAGGCTTGCTTCGTATTTAGATTCCAGTTAGAGAAGAAATGTTTCTACATGTGTACAGAGCTGACTTGGACAGAAACATATCTAAGGTCCTGAGTGTTTACCTGCTGTTCCACACAGATCCACACTGAGCGTCTGCTCGTAAGGCCTGGTGCTGAACTGGGACTCTCTGAACAGAGAAACACAGAAAATAAAGCTCGCTCTGTTACGTTGCACTATGTTGCAGGTTTGAAACATTAAACAAGATCCTCTCGAAAAGCTTTCATAGATTCTGAATCTTAACTTTTGCACTGCCTAAAAATAAAAACCAGCACAATCTGAGGTGATGTCTGCTAAATATGAATTATATGTCTCCCTGAGAACGCTGCCCAGTTTTTCTCTGTACTTCTCACTTCTTATCACAGCAGCCATATGTACTCTGCTGTCCTCTCCATTCTTCCTCCTCTGCTGCTTTGTGGCTGTCTGTTTCTGCTGCCATGAAAGGCTTCAGGCTGGATATCACTTACCCTCCACAGCAAACCGGGAATCAAAAACACTCACTTCTTCTTACTTTTTGGTGAGTGCTTCGGAGGACTAATTTGTTTGGAAGATGGGCCGGTGCCAGAGGGTTGTACAAGAAGATTATTGAGCTTTCTGACTGGACAAGATGGAAACAATACAGGGTTTGAGGCTGGCTGGGTGGGAGGTTAATTTGAGAAAAGACTGACTGCAATCACTCAGTCAAGCAGAAATTCAAGTTTGAGTAAGAAGGTGAGATACGGATCGAATTTTCCTGTTTTTCGAAGCTGCAAGGTCTTTTTAAAGGGTTTAATTAAATGTCTTGTCAAAATACAAATGAACTGTTGTGATTTTACACAAATGTAACCCTAATTCCTGATCGGCACACTGAGCTCAGACTAACAAACGGTTTTATTCTCAGATGCTTGTTTTTCTCTCATCTGCAGTTTGAACGAGGCTCAAAATAAACCTCTTAGGTGCAGTCTAGTTCTGACTCATGAGTTAACTGGTCTGGGTTAATAAAAGCACACCGCAGATGTACAGATCATCGTTTCTCGTCACATCCTGGATCGAACACAAAGAACTCTTCCTCAGAAAGGTTCTTTTTAAAGAAGTGTTGTTGTCACCACAACAAGTGAACTCGCATGAAAGATCTGACTATTTGTTTTACAGCAGGTGTGTTTCCTGAAACAAGCTGGGCTCAAACCTGCAGCCCCGGGATTAAAAAAACCGCTGCACCACTGAGCCGAGTTACGTTCACTCAGTGACAGACACAAACATTTTTACGAAGACATGAAACAGTACACCTGGACATTTTTTGCTCTTCTTTTTTTTAAAATTTATATTAAACATAAAAAAGTTAAACATCAAAAATGAAAAGTAAAAGTTTGGATCTTCCGCCTCCTGAGGTGTTTCTTCTGCTCTGAGCTAGAAGAGTAAAAACCATTTGTCCTGTAAAACTAAACGGCTCACAACATAAAATATGTCTAAACCTGGGGGGGTTGGGGACAAAGTGAAAAGATTATTTCTGACTTCAGACTAGAAAAATGTCATTTTCTGTGAGACTGCAGGGTGAATGCCGAGTGATTTTGCTGAAATTTTGAAGAAACAAACTGAACTGTTCGTTAAAACAAGCTAAGCAGAAGCTAAGATTAGCAAAACAATAGCTACAAACTAAAACGAGCAAAATCAGAGCTAAAAAAAAGCCTAATTTAGCAAAACATTTGCGAAAAGCTAAAATTAGAAAAACTTAAACTTAAAAGCTTAAATCTGCTAAAATTTAAAACCAACATTTGTTTTAAAGAAACCAGAAGACTTAAATATTTTAAAAGTGTAAAAGTTAAAACACCAAAACAGAAACTTAACATTTTGATACCTTAATGGTTAAAACTGCAGAAACTCTAATGAAATAGTTACTTTTGAACGTGTTTAAAGAGCGCTCTGTGTTTCATCTCAGAGGTTTTTACATCCTGCCAACAAGTTCTCCAGCTAAACAATGTTAACAATGCATTATAATCATCAGACAGGTTAAGAAAAATAGAATCAAATCACTTTTTCTGTAATTACAGTGTATGGGAGCATTAATGAGTAAAATGCTGCTGCAGCTAAAATCATCCTAATGGCGTCTATTTCTCACGTTAGGACTCATGAATAAACCATTCCCGTGATAAATGAATTACTTTAGCTGTGTTCTTTTTTGAATTTACAGTAAAACATGAGACAATGCATAAGGATACTGTCTGTAAAAAAGGAAAAGGAGGACCACGTTTAGCTCTCGTGTTGTTCATACATGTTGCAACACAGATACTCACCCTGTGGACTTTGGGTTGAGAGGCAGACAGAGACAGGCCCGCTTTTCTGAAATTAGAAGAAAACATCAGTTAAAACCAGTTAGGACTTCTTTTTACCATAAATCTGAAAACCTTGTGCGAATCTCTAAAGAGACGTTCACTTTGCAAGTTAATAAGTCTGAACTCTGATATTTTCCTGTTCTAGGTGCGACTCAGAAATCACAGCCTGGATGATTGTGACTTCAGATCGGTGTGTTCTTTGACAGACAAGGAGAAATCAGGGGTGGGAACCACACGGTACCTCACAATATGATATTATTGAAACATAACAATCATGTCACAGTCAATAATTTGCTGGACAATTATAAAAGGATCCATCACAATATTTGTTTCAGCAGAAACACAAATGGTTTGTGAAAAGTTAGGTAGTTTTATTTGGTGACTGTAAGTCAAATTATAAAAAAACAAAGTACAGCAAACTATGAATACAAAAGCAATTAGTATTAAAAAGTTTTCTCTTTTTCAGCTGGTTAAATTTCTGGTAAAGTTTTCTTTGTTTATGCTTATTCTCTGCATGAAACCAGGAAGTAGCAACCCCTAAAGAGGGAAATTTAGAGTATTAATATTTTGTGTCGACACAGCATTGTTTTTGGTGTCACATGATGTCTCATTATTTTGTCCCACCCCTTGTATGGACTGTAAAATTTGGATAAAATCCATTACAGGTAGAGTAAGTAACAGCTCGGCCTTTGTGTGTGCTGATTATCTAACCGTGGCAGCAGGGTTTGGTCGGCTCTGACGTGGTGCTGCCGGCACTAGACGTCCGATTTTCTGGCTGTGTTTCCGTCGTGGTTCCCCCTCCTGCTTGGGTAGGCAGCAGTTTGTCCCCTACTTTCCTGTCCTCTTTCTCCACCTTTACTTCTTCATCTCTCACCCGTCCGGGCCGTAACCTCTTCGCAAAGCGGCTGGGAAAAGACGCCAGGCGCCTGGAGCGTCGAACTGAGAAAGACCCGCTGGTTTCCGCGGGTTCCTCGAGGTTCTGTGGTGGCTCAGAGGAACAGTTTCTCCTCACAGGTGAGCAGGAGTCTTTACAAAGCTCTGGTTTGGGGTTCCTGTGAGCTGGGGCTGAAGGGGGAGGCACTCCGCCCCTGCTGGGGCTGTGGGAGTGAGAGTAGGGTGGGTTGTGCAGTCTGTAAGGCTTGCTCACATCGAAGGAGCTGTTCTGCTGCAAGAGCTCCCGAAGAAGGGAGTTGGCCTTCATCTCCCTCCGCCTGGTAAAGGGGAGCCTCCGGGGGGTGCTGGTACCGGTCCCAGGAGCAGCCACCAGGACCACTCGGCTGTGAGAGTTTGTAGAAGCTGAGCGGGAGGCTTCGGGTTTGGCCCGCGGTCTGGGGATGTCCCGGTCTTTGCGCTCCCAGCCCTGCTGCTTGCGCATGGGCAGGCAGTAGGTGTGCATGTACGTGATCAGCTCCACGACTGACTGCAGTTCTTTCTCTGAGCTGAACTGAGGCGCAGCTGGCTCCGTGGTCACAGCAGCCTCACCTGCTGCACCTTCAACTTCACTACCAGAAGACTCCTCCTCTTCATCCTCCTCTGACTCACTGTCCTCGTCCTCGTCTTCCTCTTCGTCCTCCCCTGCCTCAGGACCTAGGTTGTTCTCTGCGTCCTGCGTGGTGGTGAGGTGGCGGTGCAGCTCGGTGCACAGACGCCCAGCGGGACGCACCGCTCGGGCCTTCCGCTCCTGAGGGAGGTCACTCTGGGGGCGACGACAAGAAAATATAAGAACTGGTTGGAAAACTTTCAACTCTTTCTGATCTTCGTTACTGAAATGACTTGTAATGTTTTTCAGCGTGTGTGTTCAGGAAAATAAAAGTTAAATGTCATCCATTTTTCTTTTACTCTTAATTATACATGCAGATTTTTTGTTTTTTGAACATTAGGAGACTCTTCAAAGTTATACATCATTTGAAGCCACTAAGTTGTTTTCAGGTCGAATAAACCTTTTTTTTATTGAGTTTATACATTTTCTGTGTGAACTTTTGTAACCTCAAATTTACAGAAACAACTTTATAACAGATTAAAAAGTTAGATGTTTCAGTTCAAATGTAAGACATCAGCCACAAAACTAAGTCTCTGTCAGAAGACATCTGTTCACTTTAGCATCCTTAGAGAGAGATCTTCGTTCTTTAAGTTTGAGGGTCTGACACTGAAACAGGATATTTTCTGTTTTTGGTTTGTTTTTCCTGATGAACATATAACACGTATGATATAATATACATATAAAACAGAATGCAAATCACTGCATTCTGTTTTTGTTTACATTTTACACACTATCTTAACTTTTCCAGAAAAGAAACAAATTTAAAACCCACAAATTGTTGGCGTGGACACAGGATCGTGGAAGAGAAATATGGTAAATTTCCCCTATGACCTGGTGAGGGATGATTCAGTGTGCGGCTGCTTTAAAATGGCTGATCTATACGACTCATACAGCTAGAAACAAAAAGGGAGCGGTTGTGATTCACTGGTGCCCAGTCTGTAAACTACAAGTCCCACACACACACACACACACACACACACACACACACACACACACAGTGACAGATTCAGGCTTAGCTCATTCCCAACCGCTTCCTGAGAGCTTTTTGTATTCCCCTCACTTGAGCAGAAGCAGAAGTCGGTGTGAAGTGTCCTATTCTTGTAAAAGATAAATGACTGGTGTTATAATCAATGGCCACTTGAAGTACAATGCTAGCAGCTATCCAATTACTGCTAAGTCATACAGCAGTAGCCGTTGTAGGTGTCCTCTCGTCCTCAGCTCCACATTTATCATGAGCAGCAGCCGAAGGTCTCTGCAAGCTTGATCGCTCATAGTTTTTATTCCAAAATAAAATGTCATTCTGGAAACTAAAATGTGTCCTCAGAATAGAGCCACTGCCTCTGGCTGCACAGTGCATGTTTCTGATATTCTTTCCTGTTTATGGAAACACTGTAGAGCATCTAAAGATGGTATTTCACTGAGCTGCTAATGTTAGGAGACCAGTTGGTGAAAAAAGTCCCTCAAGATTGTGAGAAAATATGTGAACTTTCCGCTGCAGTCTCTCTGAACTCAGACCAAGTGACCGCTGAGCCTCATCACTGTTTTCAGCAGCCAGTCTTTAAAAATCGCAGCTTATTTTTCTGTGCAAATTGTCTTTTTGTTTGTGCACATTCTTTTATTGCACACCTTGGTTTGATTTGTTCCCACCTCAGCATCTGCTGGAGGTCACTTTCGAAAAGAAGGCAGGCACCAGAGGACCAGTTTGTCAGTAATTATTTATCATCAGCGTGCTTTCTGACCTGGAATTTTACCTGGGATGTTTTCTGTCAGAGGAGGTGAAAAACAGCTCAGGTGTTACTGAGATGTGATTAAGATGTCAGCAGTTAAATTCAGATGCGTTTGAGAAGCTCACAACAAGTTTGTGACTTTTTCAAGAGAAACGTTGTTGCAATGTTCAAAACTCAAGCGACAGGGCTGCAGACTCATGTAAGGAAGTGGAGAAGCTGAGAAAGCTAGAAGACATTCTGGAGACTCCTTCCTGAATCCTCTTCACCAACTAGTCGCAGCCCAGAGAGATTCCACCTTAAGAGCTGCCAGAAACTGCTGAGGCTGCAGTTAGCTGACTGGGTTTCTTTGTACCAAGTCAATATTGTCTGAATTAGCAATTAACATGAATCTGATGCTTGAACTTAAAAGAAATGCCTCTTTTTATATTACTGGATAACATAAATTAATGAATTAATTTCATTAATCCTCTCAAAAGACAGCTGCTCTGCAGCTTTGGAAAGATTTTATGGTGAAGTAAGTTTCTGAATGCTAGAAATACTTCCTGAACCAATAAACCACCTAAATTATCAATACATTATTATTATGTAACCATTATATTATATAAGCTTTATTAGTATGCTGTTTTGGTTCCTTAATAAACTTTTTGTGATGACTGGTTTTCAATCGCAAACATGATTATGAATTTCCAACAGGTCATTGCAAAGCAAATAGTCGAACATTTCAACGTTATGACCCCCTTGACATTACAGCACAACAACACCATACTTACTGCTTTGACGCAAAGTAAAAGCAGCCATCAAACTCCAGAGCAGGTTTTTAATTACAGACTCTGAAAGACGCCAAACACCAACAGAGCTAGCTGTCCAGTGAAGACAGTTTAAAAATCTGGACAGACTCATTTCAAAATGAGTTACATTCAAATAGCAAAATATTTTCTGTGCAGTCAACACACTGTGATGGGAGGAGTGTATAAAACACAACTGCTGACTGCAGACACGACACACAACTGTAAATTACTCGCCACCCTGAGAGGAAGTGATTGAAAAAAAATCCAATTTTGTTATTTCACCAGCGTTCAAAGGACGGATGGGAGGAGGCGTGGAGCAGCAAACACTGAGATGTGTGTCTGCGGTCGTTTTACTGAAGCCTAAACAAACCAAGGGAAGATTTCATGTGTTTAAAATCATTAATCAGTCGTTTGCACCTCACCTTGGCCAGTGATCTGACTGGTCGTAGGCGGAGGCTTTTGTTGCTGTAGCGATGGCTGTGGACTCCATCTTTGTGCACATCGATGCCTGCAGGGATGTTTGGAGGAGTCAGCAGCAGCTTCTTTAACTGTGGAAAGAATAATAAAAGAACAGATCAGTATTTACTCTGGTTTGAAGGATGGAACAGAACATCAGTTGGTAATAGAAGAACTGGCAGGTTAACGGAGAGTTAACAGGGTGCAGATGTCATAAAGCCATATTCAATTAAAGGCCTAGCATTCCATGATGGAACGGATATCTCCAACAGAAGCTTATTTCAAGATGGCTGCCACAGCAACACCTCACGTTGAAGATGACTCTCAGGCACTACGACCTAAACTTTACCTCAGTATCTGTAATTCAGAGTAAGTTATAGCCACTTTTGTGCTGGATTAGAAGGTTGACTAAAACTCGGCTGTATATTTACCTTTTAATGATTACATTTTGAAAGTTTCATTAAAATCCATTCAGTGTTTAATGTTAAAGTTATAAACAAAGGTGCCCTGCGATGTTTAGTGTTCTGAGTTTTTGTTGAGGAGGACTCTCAGCTACTACTATACCATAATTTAGCTCAGTTTTTTGTGAAAATGACTGAGGTGTAGCCATTTTTGTGTTTGGTAAGGTTGCTTAGCTTATACTACAAAACGTTTTATTCACGGTGACTAAAACGTTCAACAGTTTGTTCTTTCAGCCAGTTTTTAATCTATGTTTTGTCAGCTATTAAAGCTGTGCAGATGGATGTTTGTATAAGGTAATAATGTGCAGGAAAGGTCATGATACTGGACATTTATCACCTCACTAAAGCTGACAGCTACATGGCACATTACAGAGCTCCATCCAGGCGTTTTCTCTTTCATAATAACACAACATGAGTCCCGCTCTCCTTCATCCCTCCATCCTCAGACTAACGTTCTTCAATCATGTCTGCCTTGTAGTCCTTGCATCATTCTGTTTTTGTCCTGTCTGTTCTAGCTTGATTTGTTTAAAATTGGTTTTCCCACCATCTCTTTTTCAACTTTCTCATTTCTTTCTAAATCAATTCTTTTTGTCTGCTTTCTTATCTCCATGACCCTTAATGCCGATTTTCATCTTAACTCCTCTACTGTCACATCAACTTTACCCATCCTTTTTTCCCCCCCATCATCTGCTTCTTTAAGATTAAACAAAATGCCTGAGTTGAAGCATAAAACATCAAACCTCTCCTTAAACCTTTTCCGGGTATTACCTTTCAAAAGGATAAAAAACAGTCGCTCCTCATTCCCCTACTATCCTTTCATTACTTTTCCCCTCCATCTGTGTATTCAGTCATTCAATCCAGAGCAAAATTCATGGCAGTGCTATCAGCTGATACAAATCAGCTTAAAAAGAAAATCCCCCTCTAAGCTTTGCAGCTTTCACTCCAAAAGATGATGCAGAAAAATACAGAAATGATAGGAACGAGGGTTTAAAGAGCTCCTCGTACAGAAGGTTGACGGCCATGTTGGAGGTCTGGAGCTGCCTGCGTTCATGAACAAACACGTCCCTGTTGTGGATTAATAAAATAATCATTTTCTGTTGTATTGTCAAATATTTGAGATTTTCAGGATGCTTAAGCTCGCAGTGATGAAGAAAAGAAACACCACATAGTTTGGGTTAATGAGTATCACTGATATTTACCGTATTTTTCATCTCTCAAGTTTGTTTATCACTGTAAATATATCATACATTTTCTCATCAATCATTTAGTGAGGTAACTGTTGTGCTGCACAGATATAATGTGTGTGTAGACGGTATCCACGAAGCCTTTAAAGCTACTGAAACCCAACATCAGTGCTTCTATTACTATTGTGAAGTGTGTTTCTCTTCCGTCCAACATTTTCTTTGTATTAAAAGATGTCAACATAATGTTTTAAATGATGGTTTATAGTGTTAGTCTGCAACATTTAACCAGGTTTCCTGCTTTATTGAGTCCAACATCACCACCCAATAACACTGGATGTAAGCAAAGACTACTATCTGGGTCAGTTGACTGAATGGGACAAATGCCTGCGTCGGAAACGGGGCCACCGTGGCCGTTTGTACGCGAGCCAGTTTGGCTCCGAGTGCACGATGATGATGCTGCTCTCAGAGTCCCATTGAGGAAAGCGAAGAGGAGGCTGAAGGTTTGAGTCTGTGTGAAACACTGCAAACCCTTCAACCGCGCCGGGCCCCTCAAACGGCCCACAACGCTCTTCTTCTTCACTCTACTCTACTCTGGATGCTTTCCAGAGCTGCACCGGCGTCATCAATGGGAGCCTTGTTCTCCGGTGGGACACACACAGAAGGGCTGAAACCGGAACTGTGAAGTACAGGTGACTTCAAAACTAACTCGTTATTAGAAATGTGGGTTCACTGGGTGTACAAAAAAACAAAATAAAACAATGAGTGTTTCTGACTGTTATCATTGCTCAAGTCTCTGTAACACCATGCTTTGATGCCAGAAATCTTAATAGAAATCACATAAATAAACCACACCTGAGTTTTTCAGTGTTTTCAAAGCAAATTATTATTTTAAAATGTACTTTTTTAGGAATATGGGGGTGTCTAGAGCTCAGAGAGGGTCTTTTAATGTGTGTGACTGGAGGTTTTATGTCAGATGTTGTTGTTTTTATGTAAAATCAGGATTTTAATCAAATTAAACAGCACTGTTACGCTTTAAAAGTCTTAATGATTTGCTTTTCTGTCCGTTTCAGACTTTTACTTTCTAAGAACAAAAACAGTAAATATATACTACTACTGGGAACTGCAGTACAACCCCTTTGCAGTTTAAAAGTAAAAATGTATAAAAGTCATGTTATACTGTAAGCATTAAACAAAATGTTTTAGTTCTATAAAACTTCATGCAAGGTTTGGATTAGTAGGCCACAGAGATGATGGTTCCATCTTGTGTTTGCTCCCCCATCTGTTTATTTTTCCATCTTCCTTAATTTTTCACTTCAGAATAACTTTGTTTTTAGTTTAATAAATATAAGCTGGTGTGGATTCTCAGTCTTCAGTCAAAGATTCGTCAGTAGGACTCGATTAGTCTAATCAGTCTAATCTTGCACAGTGATCATTAAATGAAATCTTAATTTTTTTTTTATTTTAAATGTCTGCAAGTGTAATTTAATGATCCCTTCTTCCATTTCAAGTATTTGTTATGATGATCCGGCCTGTGGCGAGAACAAATTAAACCAATAATTCATAACACAGGTAACAAGCTACAGGAAACCTAAATAAATGAGCGCAGAAACGACAGGAGGGCTGAATAAATGATTTTACTGTTTCGCCTTCTCTTCTTTTTTTAAACTGTGACACTTGCAGATCTCCCACTGTGTTTTTGTTTATGAACTGGAGCATCATCACAAAATTTAAAGTCTCACACTGTAATTATTTTATATATTAGAATTAAAAAAACTATGGGATACAAACGAGACACTTTTTGTAATATTTTTTTTTTAGAAACTAGAACTGCTTCATTTATTTCCTTTCTGGCTTCCGTGACGATGTGAGATGCTTAAAGTAGATGTGATTAATAAATGTTTGCAGAAACAGAGAGAGGTAAACATTTACCTGCAGGAATAAGAACTATAAAAGAATTATTTAAAAAAATTACATGAAAAGTTCATTAAAACTGTGAAATAACCAACTTTAAAAGTGCAGAAGGTTTAATATGGATCCATTTTTCTTTCCTTTTTATTCAACTTTGATGGAAGTCTGCAGGGTTGCTTTTGTTTTATTCAGTTTATTTATTTTTAGTTTTGCCCAGTCATGACATTTTGTCGCTTGTATGAAGCCTAAAAGCTTTACAGAGCGCTCTCTATTAACATCATCGAGAAACTAACATCAGAGTATTAGTTTTGTAATATTTTTTTTTTTAATGGAATTTGAAATTGATAGTTTGCCTTCAAGATAAATGTTTTTTTTTTTTACCAGTATATCCATTTAGAGTATTATCTAAAAGATAAGTTGTAAAGCTTTTATTTGTACATTTTCATGAGGATGTTAAGTAGTTTATGTTTGTGAACCATGAAAAAAATGTTTAATCTAAATAAGCTGCTGATCTGGGAGCAGACAGGTGCAGAGCGGTGAGGTCATGTGCAGTCTCAGCGCTCGACAGTAGAGGGCAGCGCCACATTCAGGCCTGGAGACATGAGTGGCAGCAGTCATGTGACAATAAACCACTCAACTGATGGAAAGACCCCCTCACACACACACACATCTGGCAGCTTGAGTCGAGTAAAGAGCCTAATGTTATTACACCAGGCTTTTCTGTACGAGTGGATGTGAATGTCAGGTTGCTATTTTTACCACTGATAGTGCATGCAGTGGAAACAGAGTCAGGATTCAGGACGATATGATTTATATTTAGTTCAGTGAAGTATTCTGCTTTCTGTCGAGGCAGCTGAACGTCACTGCTGGGTTTACATCAGTGGCTTTCCAGACTCTGCAGACGGAGGTCAATCATGAAAGAACAGCTCTTAAAGACGTTTAGGACTATTTTATAGTAGTCCTAAGTAAAAAGTAAAAAGGTTTAAAAAGAGAAGCGTTCACTTGTCTTCCTGACATGTAGATGAAATGATTATTTGTCACAAATTGCCCGCTGAAACCCATCTCCTAAGTGAAGCAGAGGTAGAAACTTGGAAAGGTTTATGACGGTTTTGCAGAAAGAAGCTGTGTGCATGTGAGTGTTCTGTCAGCTGCCAAAGATATGATGCAACACCAAGATGACTGCGAGTTACAGGAAATCTCTGGGAAATTACAAATCAGCTCCGCTTCGTGTAAATTGTTGGAGTAATGTTTGGAATTAAGTGAAGAATAACTTTTGGGATTGGGGTCTAACAAAAGAAAACAGACAACAGCAAAGAGCAAAGTATGAAAGGTAATTATAAAATGAAGAACTAAGTAACTGCAGAGCCTAATTGTCTCTGAATTCCATTAGTTCTGTATTGTTCTTGATATTAAGTAAATTTTTCTCAAACACTGCACAAGAAGGTTTCACTTGAGGTCACAGTGTTGACATCAAAATTCAAGTATAAAGAGATCAAACACGTAATCAGGTTTGAGTTCTGAACGACCTACTGCCTTCATGTCTTCGGTGTGAGATAAAACTTAAAAACAGAGGAAGACCTCTTTAACTGGATCGTTTTTACACAAGTTAACAGATATCTGAAGTCTTAAAGATAAACAAGGCCAGCTGTGAGGAGATGACAACATTAGCCAATGACAGCGGAGTACTGCTGACATTTTGGTTTGGGCTAAAACAAAATCTTCACGGCAGTAAACCAACAAATCAGTTCTGCTCTGATGTGGCATCACATTTTTTTTAATGTTCAAACTAGACTAGATATGTTTCCAGTTTATCCAAACATTTGGAATAAATTCCTTATCTTCTGATTTTTGTCTCCCCTTTGTTTTCAGTCAGATGATGTAACATTGTGGCTTTATCTCCATTCAGTTTAATAATTAAATGTCTACAGATTGATGTAATATTGTAACCCCATTCTGTAAACTGTACTTTAAGGACCCACCTATCTGAACTACTGTTTTTTCTCTCTGTTTATATTTTTTACATTGTTCACATATTTTAACAAAAACACTGAAATACAAATGATGTACCACTAGGGGGCGAGCATGTCCAAATTAATGAGATGACAAAATTAGGAAAGAACATGCAAAGCTTGGCTACTGATTCCCCCAAAACCTCAGTTGTTAGTGCAAGTAAAAACAAAAAAGAGTTGTGTACAGCCGTCATTCTGACAGTAAACACAGGGAGAAATGGGGCACAATATTCTTTGTAAAGGGATACAACAGTTTGTTCTTGTATGATGAGATGAAGGCGGGTGGCACGGGGGCTCAGGTGCAGGCAAAGGGCTGATAACGGAGGGAGGAAGAGGGAGGAAAGAAAAACAAGGTTTGTTCCCAGGTTTGGTCATGGAACGACAGATACCCAGAGAGAGGATCCAGCAGAACAGTGTGGGAAGAAAGAGGAGCAAACAAGCTTAAAGACAAGCAAAATCACAGGCATTCGGATTACTCTACTTATGAGGACTTGTGGTTAATCCTTTTCCTGGCCCTGAAATGAAAACTAAAGTGTTTTTAAAGAGAGAAATACTCTGGTGTAGGGCTGACCATCACTCCAAGTCAGCAACAAATTCAGTCCTGATTACCTCGGCCTAAGTTCAGACCACATTTAGCTCACACAGCTTAATCCTTATTGTTTTATTTATTTATGTAGCGCACAAACTGACAATTAGCAAGAACCAAATGATCAGTCTGAAAAACCTGCAGAAATCATCTCATCAAAGCACCACCCAGAACTTCAACTTTAATTGAAAAGGTTGATTCGTGAATTAAGTTAAGTTGAGCTTTAAAAGAGACAATATTGGTTAATAAGAAGATGCTGTTTGCTTGTATCTGCAGTGTCTTTCTTCCTGTTCCTGACATGGCACATGGGCCCTAAAATCCAGCAGCACGCTCGCAGAACGGGACTGGATGAAAGGTTACTTTGTGCCTCAGTTTTCCAGGTGTTAAAGGCAGACTTTGAACCTTGCTGGCTCACTCGGAAAACATCAAGGTTAGAAAATGTGACAAAGATTAGAATGCTGGCGAGAAAGAATGTGTTGAAAAGGAAATAAAAAGCACATTGTGGCGTAGGTACGAAGGAATAAATAGTGTTTGAAGCGTGAATTAAAAGATCCGCTTCAACAGGCGTTGCTTTCTGAGCTGCAGAGGACTTTTGATTTGCAGACCGATGAACAAGAACAGTGATGGTAGTGATAGTGGTCTCAAACAGGGGTGTAGACCTGGTGTAGTTTACAGTTCAGGAAGCAGCGGTGCAGATGAAAGTGGGTTTTCTAACCTCAGGTTTTTGTAATATTATCATCTTGAAAACAAAATATGATAGCACATGTAAGAGCAAAACATGCCATGTCTGCTTTAAGGGTTCTTACTAGAGAGAGGTCCTCTGTTTCTGCCCCCAGGGACTGGCTGAAATCTTCGGCGCTTAGAGGAAGGCTCTCCTCGTCTTCCTCTTCGTGACTGGGTTCCTCCCCCAGAGCGGGGAAAACAGAGAGGCCGCCCACCTCTGCATCCACGATGCTATCCAAGCTGTCTGTCAGGGCGGCGAGCAGGGCTGCGTTCTCCTCTTCTATCTGTCAAACACAGAGGAAAAAAGCACAACTTAAACACAACTTCACACGATGAGCCAGATCTGATGTGTTCAACGTATCTGAGTTTGAATAAAGAGCAGGCATCATAATAAAAATAAAGAAAACCTCCAGCCAACATCTTTGCTGTGTATCCCATCATGTCTAATCATTTATGGAGACATTTAATTAGAGGCCCTATCATGAACTGGTAACCCGTCCAGGGTGTGTCCTGCTGGAGCCGCACCAGCTCCTTCCCAGAATCGATCCGCTCCGTACCTTTGACCCGATTTATGGAGATGTGTTTAACTTACAGCAGACTGGTGTGAGGCTGGGATGGGCAGTCATTTTTCATTATTCAAATTCTAGTCAAAATCTGCAAATTGAAGAATTAACGAGACCATCGGGATCAGGAGAGTCTTGTGCCCACCCAACATCCAAGAAAAAAATACTGGTTAATTGGTTTATAACTGAAGAAAATCAAATGATTGCAAATTTGATTAACAGATTCAAAAAGTTGTTTTTGCCTAAAATGCACATCCCCAGTTTAGGACAACTTCTGTCTTGTTTTAGTCACTTGTACAACAAACTAAAACCTTGTTTTAGCATTTAGACCACAGTATTTCTACAGAACATTTACATCACCGGAAAGCATTTTATTTTTGTGTTTTTATCTTTGAAGCATTAGTCAGAGGGGGAAATTTCTAACAGTAACTTCATTAACACCACATCACCTTTAAGTAAACATGTTTCTTTTCTCCTCAGCTGAAAACCCATCTGTATTGCTGTAACTAAAGTGTGTGTGGCAGACAATCCTCAAAATACTGACTTTATTTCTCCTTTTCTTTCTGTAAATTCTGGTTTTATCAACTAATATTTCCATCACTTTACTTGTGACTCTCTAGTTTAAAACCTAGAGTTGAGTTTTCCTTTACAAAGTAAGTTTTAGCCTTCTAAAACAAGTCATTGTAAAATTAAAAGGCTTTTAAACATAACAAAGATGTGGGGTAAAAAAGGGAAGGAAGTAGTATAATTTCATCATACAAAAGCTGGAAACATTTTAGTCGTGACTCATGAAGACAGTTGGAAAATAACCCTCCTGTGAATGATTTATACATCTTGCCTATATCTGTGCCTAAAAATTACTGTCATCTACAGACAAAAAGAGTATTTTTAAAGCTCTGTATCCATCCTGAATCTTTCCTCAACACGCCTCTTCTCTATCCTCCTCATCTACTCAATTGAATCAAGTTTTATCTAAAGTCTGTTTTTCTTTTTCTCTTATTGTTTACACAGATCAGGATGACGTCAGCCTTTGATTTTATCTTTAGAAACACAAAGTTTTGTTGAGTTTTTATTAAAAATCGATCAAATCACCTCGACTTGTTGATGTTTTAGTTTGCTTTCTCACAGAGGTGACACGTCGTTTTTCTGCAGTTTCTAAGCAAGGAATTGCACTTTTTTTTTTTTTTAATTTGATGTTTTTTATATATAACCTGCACCGTTTCTGTGGCATCCATGAAGGAGCTGTTTACCGTCTGGCGGAGAGGTGATAGCACGGCTGGCCTACAGGAAGCCACGACGTTTCATTCATCTGTCTCCCCCTTTTATCATCCAGCTTTATCTGTCCCTCGCTGCCAAAGTATTTATCATAAAATTTATTCTCTGTCTCAGGCTTGCTGCCTGTCTTCCTGGTTGTTGCATTTAAGTGTTTGAAATCATTCAAAGTAAGAAGAAAAAGGTTCCCAAAAGGAAGGAGAATCAGAGCTTAAGAGCAAATGGGTTTAATGAAGCGATTAGGCGACATTAAGAGTTGTTTAGTTGAGTTTTTCTCTGTATTTTACTCCCCGTTTCTCTAAAAGGTACATCATCAGACACGTTGATTTAATCAGCTTCTCATATGAGGTTTCAAATTAATGTTCCAACATTTTTTTTCTAAAGGAAACACTTTACTTACACAAAGGCTGTCCACAGCATTACAGTCACATTAACACATTTTTAGAATGACTTTTGATAAATGAGAATAAAACTGTCTTTCACTTCAGATCTGGAAACAAACATCATAACCTAACATTACTGTCGCTGTCTTTAAAATAAGAAAGAAGTTATAATAAGATTAACCTTTCTAATGTGACCGCTTTCTCTTCACACAGCCTCAAAGCTTAAATGAAGTCTTCCCACACAGATGGGATCAATAATGTCCAACGTGGGATTAAATTCTGATGTTACTGTAAATAATTCTGCATTGACGGGAAGCAGAGGAAGTAGCTTCATCTGTTCCCTTATCACTCCATTCATTACTGGTGTGTATAATCAGATGCTGTCCGACAGTCTGCGCCGCTCTGTTGGGCTGATCGATAAAATATCGGCTAAAATTTATCATAAGACAGTAATGAAGGTGACTGGTAGGCGCAGAGGTGTAGAAAACAGAGTAAAACATTGTTTATATAAACACTCCAGGTGGTGTAAAATACAAGCTAAAGATGTAAAAATATAAAAGAGAAGGTTTAAAACCTGCAGAGTGAGCTATAACACAGATATGGAGAAAGCACCACCTCAAAACATCATTAAAATATGTTCATTAGTTTTTAAGAAGTCTTATTAAGAGACGGACAAACCAACACTGCTGAAAACATGACCTCATCTGAACGTTACAGCTGAGTTCACTTTACCATTTCTCCAAGTTTCAAACCATCTTTGTTTAAAAACGTATCTTCTTGTTAATGTAAAACACCTGAGTTAATCTTGGAAAACACAACTGTGTCATTAAGTTTGGGTTTTTGTTAGCACCAAAGAGGAATTTACTCTGTCCCCCAGCAGGGATCAAATGAAAGATAAAGACAAAGGAACTTTCAGACAGAAACTGTAAGGATTTACTTTTACCTGCATTCCCATCATGCTTTGCCTGCCTTCATTTAACCAATACTCTGTGGTGCATCATATCATCAGAGCCATTTCCACCAGCGGAGCTGCATTACATGGCCGATGATCTGAACCTAAACGCTATTTTATCTCTCAGTTGTCCTTTTATTCTCAAAGTGAACTCAATTTATTTTTTTCATGATGGGAACACAAGACCTCTCTGGGTCAATGATCTAGTATTGGCTTTCAGATGTAAAGAAAAAGGAAATCCAGCCTGGTATTCCCTGAATTCATCCAGGAAGGAGCGCAGAAACTGGAGCCTCGGGGCTGTCACTGTGGAGCACTGGGCCAGTCTAAACTGATGGACTGCCTCCATCATCGTGTTTCACGCAGCGTAACTGGGAATTAGCTTCTTGGCTGTGCTCTCTGAGACATGCTGCATGTCGAAATTTCAGCACAAGGATCGGGTAAAGGGTTGGGGTCCTGCTCATGTCAACAAACAGCCAGATTTGGCTGAAATGCAAAGTTTCTCTGAGATTTGTGCTTTTCAAATAAAAATGACAAATAAAACTGTGTTTAGCTCATCAAATGAAAAACAAAAACCAAGTTTGTTAGTTAATACAAAACATGACAGTATCTGAAATAGTTTCAACTTCAAAATCTGCTTACATTTAACAAAAACAATCTGAGCCTTCAGATTGTCATTGCCTGTCGCCACAGATGGAAGGTAATAATGTCTTTGCCCGTGTCTGAGTGTGCATGACTTAATTTGTCTGTGGTGTTATAATTCAGTCAGTTTTAGAGATAAATTTGATCTGGTAGTAGCTGAGAGTCATTCACATGGAATCGTGAATAATGTTCTTTACAAGGTTTAACCAAAACAGCAACGACTCTGTCCATCTCAGCGAGAGATGGTTTTAGTTTAAAACAGGCACTCCTACGATGAATGCTAGGCCTTTAATCGTTTTCTTTCTTAGATGAGATAATTTGCTACTTAAACGCTGCAGAGATGGGAATTTTGTCCCCACAACTGTGAAGTCAGTCCAGATCATATTAAAACTGTCCAGGCCAGCAGCCTTTGTAAAAAAAGCTCTTCTGTTTAAATACAATTAAAAAAAAAACACCAGTTCATGCAGCTTCATGACTGGTGAGGTTCTTGACTTTCCAACTTAAGTCAAGATGAAAACAAATGTATTTCCCCACTATAGAACTCTGCCTTGTAATGATTAACTAAATCAAATCACATAAATAACACATCTTTGACACAATGGGGAGCAGATTTATTTTAAACTGCAGTCTGGAGTTGTTTCTAGCAGCATACAGTAGTTACAGAGTGGTTTTAATGACCCAGATGTTTGGGATTAACCTCCAACCAAATCAAATCATCTTTAAAAAAGATTAATTTGTTTATAGGTACGTGTTGTGGAATTAAAAGACACTTCAGCAAGAGACATGTTTTAAAGAAACATCACATTCCTCCTGCATTATGTCCAGTCTGTGACTGAACTGCAGATCATGTTAACTTTATTTTGATGTTGAAACCTCACCTCAAAGAGTTCATCTGCCGTGTTGTAGTGGATGGAGGCTGGTGACACATCTGCCGGCTGGTCTGTGCACCACTGCAGCTCGCTGAGGCAGTTGACGCTGTCGAAGTCGCTGGTGTCCAGCTGGGAGAGGTCGATGTCCGGGAAATCAGAGTCCAAGCGGTCCGAACACACCTCCTCCTCCCCATACTGAAGACGGAAACAGAGAGGGAAAGTTTGTGTTGGGTAAACATCACAATTGAAGGACAATTCCTTGTCATTTGGGTCTTTTGAGATAATAAAACAAGTGTCACAAAAAATAAAAACCCAGAAATCAAACTGAAGCTGATGATAATAGCTAGATAGATCTGGAGTCAGCTGTGAACAAGTATGAATGTCTCACTGTCGTGTTACTCTTTGCTCTTTTGTCATAACAAGGGAAATTATACTCTCTCTGTAACCGTTACTCTTTGAAACACTACCAAACATGGGAAACTCTGATGCAGTCGGTGTTTTCTGTGAAGTTCATCGCTCGGTGCTGCAGTGCCATCGTCAGAATTAAAGGTTTAGTTAGTTTCCCCTGGGCTACCCTTTCTGAAATATGCATACAGTCGAAGCTCTGTGAGGCACTTTGGATAAAAGCCTCCATCATGTGGTGTACACTGTATATTATTACACTGTTCACTGTCTGAGTCAGAAGGAGCTCTCGTCAACAGCCCTTTATCTCTCAACAGCCACTCATTAGAGATAATGAGACTTCCATGTTAGAGGTGGTTCAACACTGAAACCAAAAGAGGGATCTACCCTGTCACCCCGCATTATCGTTCAGAAAATGTGTCACAAACGTCAGTAATTACTGCAGAGGTGTTTCCTTGCCTTTATTCTGTAAATCTCCCAGTGGCTCAGAGAGCAAAGTGACCCAGAGGTCTTCAGGTGATTACTTGTCCTTTGTTGGATGAGGGGATGTTTATCAGTGCCGTAAGCTCCGCTGTTAAATCTGTTTGTTTGTTAGCCACAGTGGTGCAGTGCTGATATCGCTTATGTTTCTGTTTTCTTTTTAGTCAGTGAACTCTTTCCTGGTAATTTGAACTTTCTACAACGCTTCGCTTCAAAATATTAACCCCAATGAGGAATTGGAATCCCTAAAAGTTACAATAAGTTTGGAAACCATATTTTAAGGCCCTAAAATCTCTTCAAACGTGTCCAATTCTGAAAGCCACTGTCCTGCATGTTTCAGATGTTTCTCTGCTTCAGCTCATCTGATCACACTGACTTGGTGATGGACAAGCTGTTGCAAAACTTGAAGACATGCTGAAGAGGTGATTCAACTGTTTAACAGCATGTGTTGGAGCAGAAAAAAAACAAAAAACATGCAGGATAGTGGCTCTTGAGGAGCAGGATTGGACACCACTGCTCTTCAAGAACCCTGAACATTTCTTTCACTTGAACAACAACTGCTTGGTCATTACAAAAACTTCAAAATCTGTCCAAAACTGATTGCTTAAGACCTCTTGAGATCACTCATGGAACAGCAAAACCTTCCAAACCTCTTCAGATGTGCTGAAGAATCCCTAAAAACATTACACGCACAACTGGAACATCTAAAACCTGCTAAAAAATCTTCCAAACCCCCTCCAGAGCTGTACATTCCTCTGTAAATGTCCTCAAGAAGACTGCCCTGCTCTGAAAGTGTCCTCAAAAACACTACCTTTTCCTTCATGGGATCAGAAACCCTATTATTACGTGATGCAGCAGATGTGTGCATTTAACGTTGAGGCCTCTGGAAGCCCATACGTTACATCAATTTTTTCAAAACACATAACTTTGTATAATTTTAAAAATATTCTATTTGTAAACACAAGGTTACCTTGATCCTTCCCAGGTTTTTAAAGGCTGTTTAAACAAATTCTTAGGTAGTAATTGAATAAAAACACAACAAAAAACCTTTCTACATGTTCCGAAATCACTTAAGACTCGAGAAAACCTTCACTCAGGAGCAAATGGGAACTTCTAGTGAAACTAAAACTTGCTCATTAACTTTTAAACCTGCAGCATATTAGAGGCAGAAGCAGCTGCCTGGTGGTCTGCCGTTAACACACATGGCTTCAGACAAACTTTTTGCCATGTCACTGTGAGAACAGCAGAAAAGACGGGCAGGAAGTGAGCGTACGTGACTCGCTGCGAGGGAACCAACTGCTGTCTCTTGGGGTAGGAAAGTGAAGGAGGAGGAGGAGGAGGAGGAGGTCTGTACTGAAGGAGTAAATAAAAGAAGAGAGGGGAGGGAACATTTACCAGCAGGAAGAAGCTCAACTGGTTTTAATTTCAACATGTGCATGAGTCAGCAAAAACTAGTGTACTCTCTAAACAAGTAACTGTGAACCTGAGAGGATGTAAATATCAGTGTTGTGTTGTAAGTATGATGACGAAACGTGCTTGGCAGCCAGTCAAGTAAACGCCCACGCATCAACGCTTTTCTTTTCTTCTCTCCTCACCGAGGAAGCAGACAGGTTTACCAGTTAAACTGCTTTTCAAACTGAACCCATCTACTCCCATTTCAGTTTAAAAGTGCATCTTGATAAGAATAAATTCATTTAATGCAATTATTATTACGACATGCAAAAAAAAAAAACCTCATATGTTATCATTTAGCAACATGTTTACATGATAAACATATTGTCTTATTGTTCTGAGTGATTTTATTAAATCTCAGACTCCCAGGAGCAACAGCTAACACCATGGATGCTTTGTGGAATTAACTACCTGTTGCAACAGGTATGCTCAGGATGTGAGAATAAATTGGTGGGAAAACTTTATGGAGTTTCTTGGTTTTGTTGAAGAACTTAAGAACTGAAAGTTTCTGTATATTAATAAAAAACATGGACTGAGATTCAGTGGAATATTTGGAATCAATTTATTTTAAAATAATGGCATAAAAGGCTTAAAGTGCATTTTTAAAAAGAAATTATTCAATGAAATCATGTCCTTTCTTCAGAAACGTCTTAAGATTATTTTTCATTGTGTTAAACAGGAAAAAAACCTAAAGAAACAACTAAATATTGAGCTCTTTGCACAAGTGAAATTGTGATCCCAGCTACCTGCAATGCTCTCTTTTCTTTTCAATCATGAGCTATCATAATAAAACATTTGCAAAAGAACCAATTAACTTCATTTAGATTGCCCAAGCAGGACTACTATTCAACAATCACCACACATTCATGATGAAATACCATTAGGCTGTGATAATTAATTGTCTTCTCTTCTCAAAAGTGGTGTATGATCATCAATCTCTTGCATTTCCTCCCTCCCTCTGACTCATTATTTTGTTTTTTTCCCTAGTGTTTAAAATCGACTCCACGCTTTTGAAGGTGATGCTTTCTTTTACAAATTGATTTAATAAGGTACTTTGTTTATTGCGACAAACAGCACTTAAAGTATTCCTGATTATATTCTATCATGAGTACTACTGATTGAGTTTTCCCTGCAATACTTTATCATTTCATGTTTTCTCTGCACACTGCAGAATCCACATCTCCACAGAAGGCCTCACTTCCTGCTTCCTCGAACCAAATTCCACCACAGTCATTTTTTTATTGGTTAGTTATGATGCTGTGTTCATCATAACTGCTGTCTGTAGAGCTTTAACCCATGTCCTCGTACAACCCCAAGTGCATCGCAGTATGTGTGTGTGTTTATTTAGGTCAAGTGATGGAGAATGCAAGCTGATATCATTTATGGTGTCATAAATTAGAGTGCTGCAGAAGGACAGGGAAGACCTGATCAAAGAGCCAATCAGAGAGGTTTAAGACAGAAGAACTCGGTGATGGGAAGAATAGAGGGGCAGAAGAAAGTGGATAAGAGAGAAAAATGTAATTTGAACACTTGAAATTGAATAAAAAAGCCAGTGCAGGAATGAACACAAAGAGGGAGAATGGGAAAGATGTAGGTCAGAGGAGAAAAACTGGAGATGAAAGATGAGAGTTTGCCCTCTAATAGACCCTCCCTCTGCTTCCTCTCCCTGTAGTTGCTGATGCAGGTGTGTTTTCACCTTGCTGTGTGTTTGTTGGTTAGCATGCAGCTCACACACTCGGGTTTAATTCATCTCCAGAACCACTTGTTTGCTGCTCAGCTCGTTCTTTTCTTTCTGTCCCTCCTCCTTCTTCCAAGACGGTCTCTCTGCCCTTCACCTTCCCTCATTTTAGAAACACATGAGATATACCTTTTATCCTCTTTTCCCCAGTTTATCAGGTTTCTAATCCCATCCTTCCACCCCACATTATTTCCTTTTCTTTCCTCTTTTCATCATTTTCTTGAGTATTTACTAATCATCGTATCTGTCCTTCACTGGGACATTTTATTCCTTTTTGTCTCTGCTTTCCTAAAGACTTTAACTTTCTGTACTTTCTTTTGTTATTAGTAAAACCATTCCTCTTTCTTCGATGACCTTCCTTTTCTTTCACCAGCTTTCCTTCATCCCTCCATTTCTGATTATTCTCCTCATAAACTAAGAGGAGTGGCTGATTGATTTTTTTGTTTCCACCCTGTCTCTCTTCCTCTTTCATCATCTCTCTTTCTTTACCCTCTTCTGTCCATTACAACTAGTCAATCAATAAAAACATCCCTGGGCATCACACACACATACAGTACTTGTTGAACGGGCACACACAGCATGTCACAGTTAGCTCTGGCGTATATGATGATCTCCCGAGGCGTCCTGTTTTCTGTCACAAACACTTGTACATGCACTGATATGACACTGGCCTATTTGACATGCTAACACACATGCTAATTGGGACATCCTACTCTTTACAATGCAGTAGCAAAGTACAATCAAGGACAATTCACAACACGTGGCCCATTTTTTCACTTCCTCTCTGCCGCAGCAAGAAGCAAAATGTGGCCAGAAGTTGTGGCTGCAGCACGCTTCCAGCTCTGTGTTAATCTGAGTCGTGATGAAGCTGCTGAAAGCCTCACAACATGACTCACAGTGGCCAGGAGGAGGAAGCAGCAGAGCGAGCAGCTAGAATGCTCTGCAAAGAGGTCTTGTGTCTCTTTTTTTTACCAGGTTTGATTGCACTTTATCACTAAACCCATCATGATGAAGTGCAACGACATATGAGGGAGGTCTTTTTCATTGCTTTGACTACTTTAGACTTCTCAGATTAGATTTAAGTGTCACAGTTCAGCATGCTTTGATAACTGCAAACATTGTGCACATATGTTTGGTGCAGTGGTACTGTTGCACATCGTTGGTACAGAAGATCAGGGTTGAAAACTACATCCTAAACCTCCAAGGAATCACGAGAAACAGCGATGATGTCATGCCAGTTCAGACGTCGCCTGAATTAACAAGGTCATACATACATAAAAACATATACACGTTTCTGTTTGATTTTTAGAAAGTTATGTTTTCATAGCAGCCAAAATGTGTGCCATGGAGTCTAACACATAAAAGGTTTTAAATGAAATCTAACAATCAAGATCTTGTATGGAAAGTTTTGCACTCCTGTACGGATCTCAGAAGATTGCATTTTTGCATTTGGGTACAAAAAAACTGCAGAGACTGAAAGTCAGAAGTGTGAAATTTGAATATCAAGAGCCTTTTTGCTACATAAAACATCACAGTACACAGTTTCTTGTAGAAACAATATGCTGTGCTTGCTAAAACAAAACAAGGATGAGAAAGATCAATTCCTCCCCATTTTTGCTGTTGTAATACACGGTGGCTTCTCAGAAATGAAAACATCTCTGAGTGTGTCTCTGTCTAAATTTATTTTGGCTTAAATGAAGCATTGGAATAGGTAAATCAGGCAGATGGGTATAAAATTGACACACAATACTTATTTATAGGGCACATTTTTATGAAAACTGCAGTGAGTTTTTTAGGAAGTTCAGAGGTTTTACGAAGATGACTTGTCTCAAACTTTAAATGTCTCAGAGTATCATCATCATCACTGGGCACCAAATAACAGTTTTATTTGGCTTGATCGGCAGACTCAAATGGTCAAAAGTTCAAATCAGAAGCTATCAAAAGACCAAATGGTTCCAAAGGATTGAAGGAACAAAGAAAGAACTAAATGAATGGAAGTCTCGTTTGGCTCCAAATTAAATGTACACCATATTCTGAAACATTGTAGTAAACTCACCTATATTTTACTTTTTAAAACCCATCAAACCTAATTGCTAATATCTCCTTGAAAATGGCATTTTAGTGCAACTGTTGTTTTGTTCAAATGTGATAAAAAAAAAAGAGTAATTTTCACTTGTGGTTAATCTCTCCTTTTTTATCAACACTAAAATCCTGCTGGCCCGTTCAGTAGTAAAAGGCCTGCCAGGATAAATGTGCATTAAAGCCATTCTATTTATAGCAGGCCTACAAGTGGGAAAGCTATATGAACTAAATCAGACAAATGGATGTGAGAAAGCCACCGAGGCGCTGAACTGCTGCCCTGACATGAATGTACATAACTGGATTGTTATATTCTATCTTTAAACACACACATACACATAAAAGAAACATTCTTTAAAGCAATATCTCTTGTATGACTTCTAAAAATAAGACTAAGATCTTCCATGCTGTCTATGAATAGTACATTAGATCCCTGAAATCATCTCACTAAATTTAAACCTTTAGGTGGGAAGCTGAAGCGTCTTCTTCTTGGACTAGATTCTCAGTCATCCAGGACATCCATCCATTCATCTTCTTTACCCACTTATCATTTCTGGGCTGCAAGGAGCTGGTGTCTATCTCCAGAGAGGCGGGGACACCTGGACAGGTCTCTAGTCCATCACAGGGACACATGGAGACAAACGAGACAAACAACCATTCACCCTCTCACTCACACCTAGGGACAATTTAGGGCAGTGGTCTCCAATCCTGGTCCTCGAGGGTTACACACCTAATTCCAATCAATGGGTGATTAACAGGCTTCTGCAGAACATGAAGAGGTGATTTAACCTCTGAATCAGGTGTGTTGGAGCAGAGGAACAAGGAAAACATGCAGGATGGTGGCCCTGAGGACCAGGATTGGACACCCCTGATTTGGAGTTACCAACAAACCTAACATGCATGTTTTTGGTCTGTGGGAGAAAACCGGAGTACCCATGCATGAACGGGGAGAACATGTAAACTCCACCCAGAAAGGCCCCAAGCTGGGAGGGGATCCTGTGACCTTCTCACTGGGACAACAGCTGTAACCACTGCACCACCATGTTGCTCATCCAGGACATGGTAAACCTAAAGAAGTTACCAAAGAGTGACTGAATTTTTTTTTGTTTTGAGTTTTAAAAAGGTTGCACTTTTTTTATCCATTGAGATTTTTGAACTCAGACAGAAAAGTGTGGAATTACAAATTCTTAAAACTGCAACAATTTGTTCCAATTATGTAGGTTTCATGTATCGTTTTTCATCTTTGGTGCCACAGTTTACGATGGTTACATTAAACGCAAGTGTTCAGCTGTTGCATATAAAATCTGTAGTAGCTACAGAGCTCTGATAACGATGTGACACATTATTGATCCACAATAAGAAATCAAAGCTCTGGCTGCTACTTTCCTGGCAGCTTGACAGCGGGGCTTTTGTAACGTTACGTAAGGTCAGTCACAAGCCCAGTCATGTGACAGTGAGTCCTCAACAGTGTTGGACAGTCCAAATTTCCCTTCAGGCACACACACATACACACACTTGATTAGATGCAGCACCATACAAGGTCAAGCTCTCTCAACTCTGGTGTAGCTTACAGGAGGACAGAGAAAAGAAAGGGTCTCTTCTCGATGTACAAAAAGGTTCCTCAGGTGATTTCAAACATCCACTTATAATGTCCGATGAGTAATTTGCCTTGACCCTCATGGGTTTCAGTATTACCACTTCTAGAGGTCATATATTACCAAAGCCTGTGAGAAAAGATGAGTGCATCTATGACAATATGTTGTGTTTAGTAAGGCACAGGTTCTCTAACATTAACCCATTTCAGAAGCTTTCGCTGAGGCGATCTGTGTTGAGATGGACCATGCTAGGGCATGCTATTATCCATCCATTCAACCATTTCCTTTCCTGCTTTTTCATGCAGGGGAGCTGGAGCTCATCTCCAGCAGTCACTGTGTGAAAGACGAGCTACACCCTGGACAGGTCGCCAAGTCCATCACAGACAGACTATTATGAAATAACTTGGTAATGACACGCCAAGTTGTTTCCTCGTGGTGCCTCTGCAGCCGGGGTGCTTTTTTTCAACAAAAACCTACCAGCCAGCCCCCTCCCAAAAAGAGTCCAAGCATCTTTCTGTCATTGTAATCTATTTTATTTCATAGTTATTCAAAAGAAAACCTAATAATTACCAAACAAATTTGAAAAGCTTGCAGAAAAGCACGTCCTTAAAAGCCTTTTTTTTTTTTATTTGACAACACTCTCCGTTGCTTCTTTTGGGGATGGGTTCAGCCTGAGGTTTAATGTTTTAGTTATAAAGTAAAGCTAAACTAGTTTTTTATTAAGTGACCTGACATCCTCAACCGCCCCAACACATCTTCGCTTGAGTTTCATTAGAGTAAAATCACAGGACAACACAGCAACGTTACACTGTTTTTCAGCGAAATGAGGAAGAAGAGGAATGATACTTTTATTCCTAACACTCTGCCTCTTGCCCCATGCCAGCTGGGATTGACTTCAATCCCTCATGACAAGATAAGGCAAAGCTGGTTAGCAGAACGACTGGATAGATGGATTTTACTGATTAAACACAAATTGAAAAAAGGCTGGAATTTAATTTGTCAAAGATTTTAATGCATCTAATTTGAAAACTGATTATCAAATGATTCAAATAGGAATGCACAATATAGCCAATTATCAAATATTCACAACTAATTCTGATTAATAGCCAGTTCTAATATGGATAAATGAACAATAAGTCACTATTACAACAGAACTGAGATATTGTTTCTATTCTTGATGTGATAAATAAAATCAGAACTTCTTAAAATAATACAATTTTTTTGTTTTGTTTTTATTTTAACATATTTTTAAGCAAAATAGACTTCATTCCATGCTAACAAGTTTGGATCTACCAGCTATATTCCTGAAATTAGCCACAACAAATCCAACTCTGAACACATCTGCATGTCTTGATCGATATTCTATTTTAAAGGGTTCAACGGCCAATATCGATTAGAGGCAAATCATATTGTGCACCCCTGATCCCTGCTGCTTCCGCACTCTGTCTTGGAGAATCACAGTAATACAGGGAATGGAGAGACGGGGGAACACGTGAAGGTTAAATGACAGACTGCAGACCATATAGCTGAAAAATGGTTATGAGGAGAGCCGAATGGAGAATTGTAATCACTTTCTGGCCTCGCACATTGGAACGACATGAAAGATATAAGGCGTAGTGCCAAGCCGGGGACTCCGTTAAGTGTCCCACTCTCTGTAGGTCACTTTGACAGGAAGTGGTGCGTCAATGACAACTCAGAAAGTTTGAAGACGTGGGCATAAAGTCCTGAACAATATAAACTGAGACTCCACAAAAATGTTTCCTTTTTTCTAAATCCATGGAACAGAATAGTTTCTATCCAACTTTCGGCAACTTCTGTGATGTTTCTGTGCTGGATTTATGTTGATGTACAAAATCATCAACAAACAACAGCTTTAAATTGTAACTGCAGCGTTCTAACTAACATTATTTGATTATATTAATGATGCTGCGCTTCTCTACAGGGCGGCTTTGTTTCAAACAAACAAAGCTTTTTTGTCGCTTGGGATTCTGTGAGTAATTTGTTGACAGGTAATGAGAAGGGAAAGCTGCACAACTGAAACTTCAAAACTCAATTTTCTTCTGCCCGGCCAAAACAGAGAAGATGTGCTTAATTAAAGCGAACAAAAAGGATGTCCCCTCCATCCATCGCCCCCCCTCCATGTTTAAAAAGGGACACAAAAAGCCAATTATGTGCTGTTTGATTATTGAGGTACAAAGTCAGACAATGAAAACTTGCAGGAGATCCAGACAGAATCTAAATTAAGACGCAGATCAATGAGACTCATTATCTTGTAGTGTTTTTTTTTTTTTACTCCTAGAAAGCTTGAGTGAGAATTGAGATTTTTTTCACTAATCTGCTTTACATGAATGTTTGACTGAGTCCTAATTCCTCATAAATGTATTGTTTTTATAAATTTATTTAAGTTCATTTGTTGTACTTGTTTAGATAGAACGGATTATTCATAATATGTACAAAAACCAGAAGCCCAGTATGGCCATTCAGACAACCTTTTCAATGCTATTTGCCTTTTTTTTTGTTTGATAGGACTACGGATAGAAAAACAGTGTACAAAATAATAAATTGACAATTAACTTGGCAATTGATATTATAAAAAAATAGTTTATTTCTCTTGGAATTAAAGTTTATGATTTTGCAATAAGAGCGTAAAAAGTTTTAATTATGGCAGTTTTTGGTTTCTTTACTAATTTCTCTCTACAACTATTAAGCACAAGGAAAAAGAAAAAACTTGCATTTAGGAAAGTGACTTTGTATTGTTTCTATGTCAGTTGTGCATTTTTACAAATCTACAAGACGTAACGCCTTCATAATTACTGGATTACTAAACAAAGGTGTTCAACAAAGGTTACAAATCAGAAGCGTCTTTATTTTTTTGTGTCCAAGTGGTCAAAATTCAAGGTATAACATAAACGTCGTTATGACCCGAAGTAAAAACGCAACAAAAATTAAGAGTTTCAACAAATAACGAGAAAGTTTCATAATGTTATTCATAATTTGTTTCAAAGTGTTTCACTATGTTCCTTCGGAAGTTGCTTTTGAAGTTGAAATAAAAGATGAAGGGAGGAATTAAATGAAATAAAGACGACACTAACCAGAGTGATAACCTGTCTTTGATAAGCTCAGGTTTCACAGACACCACGCGAACAAACAGGCAACCAGTGGGTGTGCGTCTCTATATTTAGCTGCTGTCCTGGTCTCATGACCAGTTCTTCCACAAGCTGCCAGCGAGCTGAGGAGCTGATGCCAAGCACACACACACACACACACACACCTTAAAGCTCGATGATGCAAGTGAACAGGGATTATTGTGGAATCAATAAAGTCTAATCGGACAAGCCCTGGTGGCAGAGGGCAACACAGCTGTGTGTGTGTGTGTGTGTGTGTGTGTGTGTGTGTGTGTGTGTGTGTGTGTGTGTGTGTGTGCGCATGTGGCCTTGACCTCATGCAACGCTGCGACCACATGATGGATAAAGTGATTTACGTGAATGAGATCCTCTCTCTCACATGCGCACATAAAGGAGCTGTAATGAATGGATAAAAGGTGGAATCTGCAGCTAGTGTTTCTTATTCCACGTATGAGTGGCAGGAGAGGATGAAGAGGGAGAACAAGTGCTGAACCTAAAAGAGCAGTTCTTCTTTACAGGTTTGTTTCCTTTATTTAGGAAACAACCTCCAGGTAAGCATTCAGTTAGTGAGTCACAAGGGCAGAATATGTTATTAGTAAATGTTTGTGCTGTGATGAGTGCAAATGAAGTGGAAGGCTGAAGTAAATACTGGCTGTACCCATCCCTGGTGCATTTGGGTGATAATGTCCTTGTGGTTTGACATATTTGTGCATATCTCACAACACACTCAGGTGCAGCAAATGGCAACTTTACGAGGTTAATCCTATAAAATGAATGGTTACGCTCCAAACACACAATCGTTGTAAGATTAGTCTAATTCCACCTCATGTATACTGCTGAGATAAGATTCCTCTGCTAACTGCATGCTGCTGTTTTTAAATTAGCCTCTGGTGCAGGAAACAACAACCTCCTGGCTGTAACCTACACCTTAAAAAGGTCACCTGTATGGAAATTCATCCTGCAATTCAAGACAACTGGAACTTCAGCAGCAAAGCACAAAAGCACAATAAGTTTAAACTGCTTCATTCGACAAAATGCCACAGCAAAGCGTGACAGTAAAATGCCATGTTGATGTGAAATTAGAAGGAAAATTTAACTGTTTATTAATTAATATTGTACATATTGTGACAGATTTCTACATTCTGGTTTGGTTTATAGTGATGAAACCTTAATTGTAATAAAAAGTAGCAAATACTGAAGGAACGCTGCCTTACATGCCAACGTTTTAAAGAAGAATAAAGGATCTGTTAGGGATCGAGGTATATGTTGAGGATGACTCTCAGCTACTACCACACCAACCTGTAAAAAATGACTGCGTTACTATCCCTATTATTGTGTTTACTAAGGTTAATTGGCTGTGGCAGCCATCTTGAAACAGGCAGACTCTAAAAGTTAATTAGTTGTAGTTGTACAACCAGTGATTACTTTCTGAATTTTATTAAAATGAGATATTTTACTAACAGACAAATGGAAAAAATGCCCACCTTTCTTGGCAGTGGACAATAATCACCTGCTGTATTTGCAATAAAATTCAATTTGTGTTTCTGCGTGATTACCAGTCCCTGAAACAGAGTATCGCACCGTGATCGTTGACCTTTAACTTCTCTCACTGCTGCAGTTACTTACATTTTTAAGAACGAGCTATCAGACAGAGTGGAGTGATAAAAAGAAAACAATACGTGGCGAGGGTTAAAAGGTAGGGAAGTAGTCAACCTCAGTCTCGTGCGTTTTGACTCATTTACTTTCTTTTCTCCTTCCCACAAACACACTGACTCTCTTTCTCAATGATCCTTTGTCTCAAAAACATATTTTTTTCTTTCACTTCCTTGGAGTCGCTCCCACATGCAAACACGCACGTACGCGTGCACGATTCAATGATTGAGTCAATATCACAAATGTTATCGAGTGCTGCTGATGCCACTTTCAGTCTTACCTGAAAAACACTCAAGAGTTCAATCAAACGCTCATTTTCTCACTCTTGAATACATTGAACAATCCATCTCTGCCTTGAAAGGATAAAACCCTGAGGGGCATGAGCTAAAACAGGGATGTGAAATAAAACGTTTTGGACCTGGGGAAGTAAGTCTGGGTCCACTGGGAAGTGCTCTTTCTTAACAGTTTCCATTTTAGTTTACTTAAAAACAACCATAGTGAGGATTTTGATTTTGAAATCCATGACTTTTTTTCTGCTTACTTCCTGTATTGTTATTTCATAACGTCAAATTATGTTCATATAGACATGTAAATCATTAAATATTAACTGCAGAAGTATATGATTTAAAAAAAAACAACAACCTTCCATTCAAGATATCTAAGGTTTCTGACAGCATGGAATCTAGTCTGTCTACGTCCATCTCTTCCTGTTGGGAGATCCGTTACATTGATCTCACCTCCAGCCAACCTCTGCCACTCTGCAACATAATCTGGTTCAATCCTTCACCATCCCTCCAAAGGATGGAAGAAGATGGGCGCTAAATCTGGAAGCATCCGTCAAGGTGAACCTTTGTCTGGGCACTGACTGTAAGAGGCTAATGATGGAGGGATGGAAATACACCCATTAAGCCCAATAGTCTTTATTCAGTTCAACAGGCTGATTAAACCTCTTTGTTTATCTTTATTTGCTCTCTGTTTAATCTGTTGTTCTTTTTGCTAGGGAAAATATATGTAGAGTCATCAACGACACACATGGCAGGTAGGGGTGGGGGTTAAAATCTATTTTTAGATGCATCACATCATGGACACAGATGATTCCAAATTGATTTTGTTAGTCTGTGCTTCTAGTTGCTTTGTGGTGCCATTTGTCCTAGTGGAGTTGCCGTAGCTGCTGTAGTTGAAACATGCTGCAGGATGTTTTCATAATTTCTTCCCTGAAGTTATTACAACATGACTGTTTTTAGTAATTATGTTAAAACACTTCATTTGTGCCAAAATTGCCAGTGATAACACAAAGTTAATTGAGTTAGCTTTTCCATGGTGTTTTTAATGTAAAGTTAGAATCTATGCTAATTAGTCAGCAGCTTGTGATTAATAAGGTTTTTTGATATGTGTTACTGTGAACTTTCATTAGGCATGAAAATATATAAATCAGCATATAGTATTTTGCACACTCAGGAAAAAGTCTCGATTGTGTTATTTGAGCTTTTAAAAGTCAAAATGCAGTTTTTGCTGAATGCACACAAACAACAAGCACTGGCCACATATATTGCAATAACAACAAAAAGAAGTTGAGTTTTAATAAACTGCATCTTTTAAGAGATTGTTCCAAACCTTGTTCATACACAAACATATATCTTTATTTATTTAGAGCTTTATAATGTTTTGATTATTGCAGCCACAGACAGCAAATTTAAAATTATTTTACAAAACCAGGTTCAGTCTTGGGAACTTTTGGTTCCTGGCAGCAGTAATGAGGTCTAAACCGTAAACATCCGCGACCACAAGACTTCGAGGAAAAGTCTGGAGTGAAAGTTTGGTGAATAAAGATGACTGAAGGATGAAAACCAGACGGAATGGTTGGCCAAAGAGAGCGGAGAGCTGTCGTCTTGACTCTGCAGGTTGCGGTCCAGCCCAGTAATGAGATCGGAGGGGGAAAGCCGATTCAGAGCTCAGAAATAAGAGCGGCGGTGGCAGCTAAGTCGGCATGAAGGGCCTGCCAGCCAGGTTCATTTAGGGCAAAAGCTTCAGTATGAGAAGAGAATGAAAAAAAAAAGAAGTTGAACAGAAACCCTTCAGGGTTGAAGTGGAATGATTTTGCTTTTAGGTGGAGCTGCAGGAGTGGCTCAAGTTTAAAGCAAAAATGACAAAAGATGAGATTGTTGGACAGTTCATGCATGCATTGATTTGACCTTTTAGTAATAATAGTTCAGGAAGTTACAGTTCAGGCCTCATTCTTCATTAAACTCATTCTTCATTAAACTCATTCTTCATTTCTGATTGCAGGCTGTTGTATTAAAACACATCCCTTCTCCTCATGGCTAATTCAATTTGAAGACTTGAAGTGTCTTTAAACAAAACAAAACAAAAAAGACACTTTCCAAATTCTCTGTGAGAGACCTTTGTTGATTAAATTCCCACTGAACAGGTTGTAACCCTCAGCGTCTATGATGTCCCAGTGTCAGATGTCCAGCCATCTCAGGATCCAATTCCAGAGCATCGGTCTCAGTCTTCCACTGCAGAATCCCGAGACTCACTTTTTCAATTTATTAAAGCCTCTTTGAGGGTATCTTTATTCCTGATTATAGTAATTAATGCAGTTTCAGATGAAGATGTGACCTGATAGATTTGGTTTTATTCTGCCCATTAAACTGATGTTTTGTAAACAACTGGTTCCATTTTGTAGAAAGGTCTAGTTGACATGAACCCTCATAAATCTAATATTTGCATCAAACAATGTTTTACAGTCTTCTGAGTCCTTCTGCAATGTAACCTACCTACATGCTGATATCTGTGTTTTGCAGGTTTTGCATGAACTAAAGGGTGTCTTTCAGGGATCTTGAACTTCTGCAGGACTCAATAAGAAAGCTGTCTGGTGCCTGAGGAATGAGAACAGACAGGACTTTTTTAGGGCCTGGACATTCCTCATTTTTGTTTCAAAAAGAAACAGGTAAATGTTTAAGAATTTAGCACCCCCTGTGTTCTTTCACTTGAACCTAAGGCACTCCCTGCAACCTTACAGGATTTATTTAGACCTACAGGTCGGGAACCACTCCTATAAACCAATCATCTAATTCCATCTACCATTTGTGGCGTGATAACAAAAAGAAATGGCCAAAAGGGCTTCTCTCATTCCTAAAGGCCGGTTGTTTTTATCGTTGTTGACAAATCAAATTGGTAACCTATAAAGCTGACAACAACGATTGTTTTTCAGGATGCAGAGCCTAAAGCTGCTGTGGAGCAGGACTGAATCCGTCATGGTGAGAGCAGTCTATCGGATGGCAATCAGGACAGCTTTGTTGGCAATTAGTGGTACGGTTTATCCTGACTAATCACCAGAACAAAAAAATTACAACTACAAAATGTCACTCACATTCATAACTTCCTTTTAGCTTCTTTTCTTCTTCCTTTTCTGTCCCAAACAACCTTCCAGTTTTCATTTTGTTTTTCTCATTCTTTTCTTTTCTCTTTACCACCTTGTTATATTGGATATTTTGCCCCCACTCTTCAGTGTACTTCTTCATCTCATTTTAGACTGAAAGCTCTAAAAGCCATCTGCTGTTGCTGAACCGATGAATGTAGGTCTCACATGTTAGCACGTTATAATTGTGTCTATAAAAAAGAAATCAAGGTCAAACCTACCAGCGGCTCATGCTAAGGAACTCATTATGGTGACAATAAAGAGGAGCATCCTGCTCAACATCCATTTTCTTATTTTTCTCCTTCCTGAATCATCTACTGTTTTTTTGTTTTTTATATTCTCTCACATGCCATTGACATTTTGCCTTGATTGCCATTTTTATTTTTTGTCAAATTTATTGACAGAAATGACAGACTTTATCACTGCGACTAAGTGCCGGTTGACCGAAGTTGCCAACTTAGAGACTTTGTCCCTATAGTTAGCAAGTTTTAGACCACTCTAGCAACTCTTTTTCAAAAAAGTGATACATTTAGTGACTTTTTTTGGTGTTATTGGAGACTGAGGTGAAAACCCATATCATTCTTACTTATCTCAGTGAGCCGTGTGCAACTGTGGGCCCACCACCTCCTGAGGTCAAATGAATCACACATTCATTGGAGGAAGGGTTGAAATTGTGACATTAAAAAACTGAAGAAAGGTAATTTGTAGTTTGAAACCTATTTAAGGTGTTTTTACTCACATTTTGTACCTCACGCATGATTTCACTGTGGCCAACTATGCAATGTAGGTGATGACTTCTAACTACTTTTAGAACAGCCAATACATATATAATCAATCTTCAATAAATTACAGTTTATCCATTGAAACCATTTCCATCACATCCACACTTTTATCTCTGTTTTTAGCTAGGAATCAGGAAAAGTTTGTCAAGCTCTTATAAGGAACGAAAAAAGTCGGAGTTAACTTCATGCTCGCCAGGGTCAAAGGTCAGCTGAGAGCTACAGATAATTTGCAAGTTCGCTCAACATAAATTAGAAGACTCATCACAAATTAAATTTGTTTTACAAAACTGTTCCTGCCGATCAATTAAAATAAAATTAATCTTCACAAATTAAATTTTTTAAATAAAGCTTCAGCATAGCCCCTGGCTCTAACGTGCTCTGTTTGAGTTTCTCGTCCCGCATCCTCTCCAGCGCCACGCTGTCTGCTGACGCTGTGCTTTTCATCTGCAACCAAGACAGGGCGTTGCTGCATACGCTTTCTGTTTGTTCTGAGTGAAGGACAGCTCGGGCGGCGAGTAACGTCAGACAAACAGGGCTGCAGAAAAGGAGGAGGAGGCCGGCACAGAGCAAGGACACTGAAGGGAAATGCGATTCTGCGGCGTGTAATATGATATCACTGAGTCACCAGTAGCAGCAGACCTTCATCAGTTATCAAGAGTCCAATTAGATAAATGCCTCTGGAACGACCTGAGCGTTCTCAGCCTCTTGGGGAACTTTTTATGGCAGAATAAAAACCTTTGAAGGGGGGGAAACATTGTGCGGCGTGTTCGCTGACATCACTGCTGAAGCCCTGGATTAACAGTGAGGTACTGAAAATGCTACGAGCCCGCTCTGTTGCATTCAGATCTGGCAATGAGGCTGAGCTCAAAGCTGCACAGTACAGACTGGACAAGGCCATAAGATCAGCCAAGAGACAGTACAGAGAGAAGACAGAGGCATTCTACTCCACTGCTGACCCCAGGCAAATGTGGGAATGTCTGGACCAAATAACAAACTTCAGGTCCAGGCCCAACACCACCATCAGCTCCTCAGACAGCCTTCCGGATGACCTCAATGCATTCTACGCACGCTTTGAGGATTCTACCCCCACCAGCACCACCACAGAGCACATACACACCTCAACTACTCAACACCCCTCCCCCCCACCAGTCATCTCATCAGCCCAGGTACACAAAGCTCTGAAGAGGATCAACCCCCGCAAAGCTGCAGGACCTGACAACATTCCTGGGCGGGCCCTCAGAGCATGTGCTGACGAACTGGTAGAAGTTTTCACCTCCATCTTCAACACTTCTCTAAGACAATGTACCGTTCCCACATGCTACAAGACCACCACCATTGTTCCCCTACCCAAGAAGAACCCCCCATCCTGCCTGAATGACTACAGACCAGTAGCTCTCACTTCAATCATTATGAAGTGCTTTGAGAGAGTGGTGCTGTCTCACATTCAGAGCAGTATACCGGACACTACAGACCCCCTTGCAATATGCCTACAGGGCCAACAGGTCCACCTCAGACATCATCGCCACTGCCCTTCATGTCTCCCTCTCCCACTTGGAAAATAAAGATTCCTACGTCAGGATACTTTTCATTGACTACAGCTCCGCTTTCAACACGGTCATCCCACACAAACTCACCCACAAATTGTCATCTCTCGGGCTACATCCCTCCATCTGTGACTGGCTCTTGAACTTCCTGACTGGC